>NW_009798342.1:177266-256357 GCF_000520075.1 Aphanomyces astaci | reverse complement strand
TCGAACAACTTCCCTCGCACACTGTACCCAAAACACATATTTATACAGTACGAGGAAAATTAGTTAGTTCATTAGGGCCTTTGCTCAACTAATAAGGTAATAAAACTCAATTAATCGGATGAAAGTGTCGGATTTGCAAAGTTACCCATAACTTAAAAATATCAGTGTGTCCGTTCTTCTGAACAATGCCGCGTTATGATTGGACATAAATTGCGAAACTTATGCTAAGGTGGGTATGAACGTGGTGAGAACTTTTGGCTCGTGGTGTTGGTTTCTGACCAATCATCTCGGAGGAAGCAGAAGCAATTTTCGGCAACCATGAAAGTGGTCAACCAACGGAAGCAGCGGCGTCAACAAGAGCGTCAAGACAAGAAGCAGCATAAGAACAGTCGAGCACAACAGAAGAAAAGCGTGCCAGCCACACATGCCAAAGCAAATAGTCAGGTTGCAGCCTTCAAGGGCAAGAGAAAAGCCCCACCGAGTAGCACCGACCCTGCCAAGCGACCGCGCGTGGGAATTCAGAACAAGTTCATGGAAATGATCCAAGCTCAGGCTGATGATGGTGATCATATCGTCAATAATAATGTGTGCACCTAACGCTGATGATTCAGGAATGATAAGTTTGTCAACGACTACCAAAAAAGGCGCTGGAGTGAAGAAGCTGCGATCTGCAGAGGACGACGCCTTGAAGAAGTTGGAAGCAAACTTGGGCATTTCCAAGACGAACGGCAGAACCAAGCTGAACAAGTACGTGGAGATTTCATTGAGCCACAGCTTATGATCATCTGCACAGGGAATTTGAAAACGACGGACTCGGCACCGACTTCGCCGACTTTCTCACGAGTTTGGACGATCTGTCGAAGTAAACCAGCGCACAGACGCTTTCACCACGTTATGAACTAACGTTGCAACGTAGAAAGATCCAGGGCAGCGATCACTCCGAGTCTGGTGACGACTCGTTTGACAGCGGCGACGACGGAAGCGGCGACGACCAAGACTTGCAGGACGAGATCAACATGTTGGCGACCGAAGATGCCGGGTTTTTGCAAGGTAGTGGCTGGCGGTATAATAACTCCCCTGACTTATGGTGGCGCGCAGGCTTTGACGACTTGCCCACGGACGACGAAGACGAAGTCGATGACTTGGCGCAGTACGAAAGCGACGACGAGGACATGAGTGATGACGAAGACGAAGACGTGGCTCGAAACACCAAGTCGAATAGCCAAACCACAGTGGAACAAGGTACTTTGATCCGTTGGTTGTGTAATATTCATTGGATCGCCATAGACGACAGCATCGACGATGATGATACCAACAGCAAGCCAACCGATTTGAGTACAATCTAGCTGCAATACAATAATGGTTTTGACAACAATCTGGGTTAGAAATTGAGGAAGACATCTATGGTCGACCCAAGATGGCCCCATCCGGTATACGTACGCCAGTATGCCTCTCGTGTATTCATCGTGTCTTAGGTTCAAGCGAAGCCAGTCGTTACGTGCCGCCGCATTTGCGTGTGGCTTCCACCAGCAACGAGAATTTGCTGCGGGAGATCCGTCGACGTGTGAACGGCCAGCTCAATCGCTTGGCAGAAAGCAACATGGAGTACAAAAAGGTTATCGCTTGGGGGCATGCAGTTAACCGGTTTGATTGCTGTAGGTCCATTGCGATGGAGTTTGAGTCCATTTATCGGGCGCACGTGCGGGCTGATGTGAACCGAGTGTTGCTAGAGACCCTGCTGGCAACGTGCTGCCATGAGGTGCCTGCCACCTCTAGCCCATCACAGACTGCTAACGGTGTATACATGTAGACCCAAGTGATGACGCAGTTGATCACGGTCAACGCTGCCCTACTGGGGGCGTTATTCCACTCGATTGGCACGGAAATCGTTGGGTTCTTTGTTGAAAACTTTGTGCAGCTATTTCACAAGGTAATCATATCTTGTCGACTTGACTTTATACAAACGTTGAGGTATAAAGTATATATATATATTTCTCTAGAAACTGGAAGCCCTGCACCAGTCAAGACTGGCCACCAGCGACGACGACACGCCGTCCAAAGAAACCTCCAACTTGTTGCTGTTCATCACGAATTTGTACGGGTTTGAAACCGTGCATTGCACGCTGGTGTACGACATTTTCCGATATCTTTCGGACAGGTATATATATATTTTTTCCTGTAGAATGAAGCCAACTCCTCTTTTGTTGTTTTTCTAGCTTCACGCCCATCGACGTGGAATTGCTTCACTTGCTGCTCCAACGTAACTATCGATATACCATGCAGACCTCGCACTTATGGCGTTGTAGACTGCGGTCCGTCTTTGCGCGCGGACGACCCAAACGCCTTGTCTGAAATGATCACGTCGATCCAAGCAAAGTCTGCGACCCACGAAGAAAAGTACGCTGTTCAACCATCACTACATTAACCAGAAAAAATCAAACCCACATGGCTAGGCGGGTGCAATTCCTGCTGGACCTGATTTCAAACTTGAAGAAGCAGAAAGCCAAGTCCAAAGGCACGTCCGCCCTCTCGTCCGATCGATTTCTGCACTTGCGCAAGTGGATTGGCCGGGTCAAGACCCGCGTGGGCCATGCCAACAACCCGTTGCGCGTATCGCTGTCGGAGCTCTTGGCTGCGGATGGTACGAGTCGTATTTTCTACGTGGATTTACGTAGTACTCTAAAAAATGATGCAAAACATATTGTGCTTTCGAGTGACGTTTCATTGTGTTGTGGCGTGGTTTCTCGTTGGAATTTAAATCGATTTGATTGGCTACTTCAGAAGAGCTCAAAATTATTAACCAATCAAAATCTTCTGAATGAAATTCAACCAATCAGATCAATTGTGGATCGGTTTGGTCGGCGCGATTCGATTGCACCCCCTCCCCAAATTTGTATATCAAATCGACAATATATAATGTCTGTAGCCCAAGGACGATGGTGGATTATTGGCGGGACGTGGGTACCTCCAGTAAGCAGAGTTATTTATTTATATTATTTTTTCGAGTCGTAACTAACTTGTGGAGAGTAGAGCCAACCTACCGCGAAACAAGAAGGAACGTCGCGGACAAGTAGTTTGCTGCGCTTGGCGGAGAAGCAACGCATGAACACAGGTACCTTGAGTGGCCACGACGCTAAAAAGTACTGACGTATCCTTGTAGACGTCCGTCGCGCCATCTTTTGTGCTATCATGGGTTCGTCCGATTTCATCGAAGCGCATGACGCGGTGCTTAAACTGGGGTATGCTTATTAATCAGCTGGAATATGTGGATTTAATCGCTCACGTGGTTGTGATGTGTAGACTTAAGGACAAGCAAGAGCGAGAAATTATCCGCGTACTGCTGCATTGGTATTGATATTTTTGTGTTTGGATCAACATGAATGACGACACACCATATAGTTGCGGAAAAGAAGCCAAGTACAACCCGTTCTACGCCCTTCTCGGGTCCAAATTTGCGCAGAGCGACACCCGCTACAAGTTTACGCTGCAACTTGCCTTTTGGGATATTTTCAAGCAGGTACAGAAGGTCTCGGACTTGGTTAATTCTAATGTCCTATCTAGATGGCCGAGTGGAAACCTCGCCAAGTGTACAACCTCGGGTGTTTGCTCGCCAGTCTCTTGGAGTCGGACGCCATGGGCTTGTCCTGCCTCAAGGTTTGATTGATATACATTGGGATATTGTGTGCTTTCCGCTGAAATTTGGATTATAATATAAACCACACACTAATTCGATGTTGAATTGTTGAAGAGAGTATTTGATTGGCCACTTGAGCACTGTACTGGATTTTGATTGGTCGGTCGATTGTCTGCCGATTTGATGTTGCTATTTCGATTGGCCACCCCACTACTGTCGAATCGACAATATTTATGATTAGGTGTTGGACTTTACCGAGCTGTCGCCGTCGGCGGTGCTGTTTCTCAAAGTCGTGTTTGAAAAACTGCTCTTGATTGAAGACGAAAGCACGGTTCTCGTCGTGTTTGAGCGCATTGCCCTACAAAAAGTCAAGGTATATATATATATATATATATTGGCTATTTGCTACAAATACCTAACATCATGTAGACGCCTGCCCTGCGTGACGGCATCACCGTGTTCCTCCACCAGCACATGTTGCCATACAAGTTCAAAGACTCCAAGGGCAAATCCCGCGCCAAAATGGTGTGTGCTTTGCTCGACGCTATGGGCAAAAAGTAGATGGATCTGTGGACAAGAATTGCATCCACAATACCAGCCAGCACACTTTAGGTTGTCGTTGATTGAAATACAAATGAATTTTCCTTGCACTAAGTACGTAATGTGTGGCTCTACTTTTCGCAACTAACGTCAAGTTAGCTTACAAGTAGTGACACTTGACACCTGTTACTAGTTACGAGAAATGCTCACTGCGTATGAAGCTTAGAGTTTGATCTCACAATTATATTATTGTACTGCTAACTGTAAAGTGCTTTCGAACAGTTTCAAACTTGGCGCCGCAGTATTTCAGCACAAGTGCTAATAAATGTTACTGTCTCGTCCACATAGTTCATGTAGCGTTACAAACGGTAACGGCTGAGTCTGCGCCAGTTTCACAGCAACTCAAATGTCCTTCAGATGAAACCGACATTGAAACGGTGGTAGCTGCGTGACGACATGCGCAGCGCATTGGTGCAATGCTAACCCTCTTGACTATCAAGTCTCATGTCGAGCTTCAGAATGCTACGGGCGAAACAGTGCAGAAGCGACCCCTTCGAAAACACAAGCTCGCGTTGGGCACGTCCTTGGCATGTCTTCAAGACCAAGTCCTGGGTGTTCACGATCCCGAGATTCAGGAGATCCGGCGCACTGGCTTGGGCGATTTCACGCACGAGTTTCTTCTTTGCGACATGGACGGAGACTGGGTGGTCTTGGAGTCGGACGACATTGTCCAGGCAAGGGGCTTCCTCCAAATCAAAGTGCTGTTGCGACTCAACATCATCTTTCCCAGAGGCGACGAATTGTTCGTGTCAAGGCATCAACACTTGGCCCCCCTGCACGTTGACTTGGTGAAATGTGGACCCACCACCACGACGAACGGCGACGAACGCAGCATTGAAGACGCCGTTTTGACACAGAACTTCGACTCGTTCAGCGACTCAGATATGACAACGACAGTTCCATTCAGCTCGCAGGAATTGTCTCATCTTGGAGCTGAAGGACCCTCCACTGCCACGGACGATACTTGCCCATCCATGCTGGACGATATTGCGCTGAGGTGTCGACGTTTCACCCACTGCGACTTCGACTGTGACCGTGGACGGTTTTACTGGGTGGACCAATTGCATGGTGACCTGGGGTACATCGACGTGGACTCGGACGAGTGTTGTGTGTTGATGCAGCGGCTTCAGCGGCCATCCCACGTCAAACTTCTGGCTCGGACGTCGGCATTTTACATCGAACAAGGCCGTGACAGCAATGGGGGCTCAATATCGTGTGTCAATTTGGAGACGCGTGAAGTCTCCGTGGTGGTCACAGGTCTGACAAACCCAACCGGTCTGTGCATTGTCTTCCATCCCACGACTTTGGTGTTTGGCCAGACAACTGTTGATCACATCTTGACCATTTCAGCAATGTCATACGACACCAGTTCCCCCACGAAGGATGCACGTACCGATACAACTATCAAACTGCTTGTGACCAAGGCATTCACCGCGTCTGTCCAACCAACGGCAATCTCGATCGCAGCAGACGGGTCGTTGTGCACCGGATTTTCTAGCATCGCTCTGCCTCCATCTAGGGGACAACTTTCCCTTTGGATACCGTCCACCAAGTATATCACCAGCACCCCCGGCCTGTACGACTACAACCTTGCGACTGCGGTGGACATGGCAACGCCCCACTCCGTCCGCGACGTGATGTGCCATCCATCGCGGGCTTTCTTCATGTTTTGCATGGCAGATCCAGACACGATGACTCATTCATCAGCCCTCGGAACCGTCCATTTGGACAGTGCCCCGCCTCAGCTCGAGTTGGACCCCGAACGGTTCGTTCAAACGACGTGCTTGGCAGGCACCCACGACCGAGTGTACTATTGCGCGTCTGTGGGGGCCATGGATACAATCGTGTACACATTCCTGCATGCCGAGAGTGGAGGACGAAGGGAAGTAGACGACGTCGAACCGGCCAGGGGAACACCATTACTTGTGTGTACTCAACCAATTGGCGCTTGTCTTGATACCACAAGTGACCTCAGTACTGTGGAGAAGCACGGGCGGCTCGACGGGCCAGTCAATATTCAAGTGATTCTTCGATCGCGGCCACTGCTGCGCCATGAAATTGATCGCGGTGTGCAGAGTGTCGTGACGTGCTCGGGCTGCAATGCTTTACATGTTGCGCCCATTCGAAGTTATCAATCGTCCAAACATTTCACGTTCGACAGAGTGTATGGACCGGCATCTACCCAAGACGATCTGTATCAGGTAACCATGGCTTTTCATCAGTTTGGTTTTTACTCACGCTTCGACGTAGACTTCGATCCTGCCACTCGTCCACCGAGTTCTTCAAGGGTACAAGTGCACTGTGCTGGCGTACGGCCAAACTGGCTCTGGGAAAACGCACTCCATGGAAGGGTCCGCCGGCGACCGCGGCATGATTTTCAAGAGCATTGCCACCATATTCGACCAGCTCAAAGGCAAAGCAGACTGTCGAGTGCGCATGTCCCACGTTGAGATCTACAACGAAGAACTGACCGACTTGCTGTCGACCTCTCAACGAGCCGAACGGAAGGCCAGCCATGTGGACAAGTTCTTCGTCCATCGTGTCAAGAAGGCCCATCCAGGCATCCGCGGGTTGTCCAAAATGAAACGATGTGACGAGCTCGAGGATTTCGAGGACAAGGTCGACGACTTGCCGAAGCTTTCGATCATCCGCCATCCCTGCCATGGCGTAATTGTTCAAGGGCTCGAAGAGGTTTCGATTCAGTCGGCTGCAGATGCGCAGACCCTGCTCGAACGCAGTTTTTACTGTCGACAAACGGCAGCCACGCAATGCAACAAAGTGCATCAATCCCCGCAATAATCCAATCCCAAGTGGACTCATGTGCGAGTGATGTCTCGGGTAGATGTCCAGCCGGTCGCATTCGATTTTAACGGTTCACACTGAGGTCACAGGTACTTCGAGTTGCTTCGTTGACACTAGAATGACACATGAACAACTCTTGTAGCGATGGACGGATCTGGCGACCAGAGCATTTCGTATGGCCAGCTTCGGCTCGTGGATTTGAGTGGGTCTGAAAACTACGACCGTGCGGGGGCCCAGCGAGATCGACAGCTAGAAGCCGCCAATATTGGCCAAGGATTGTTGGCGCTGGGACGAGTCATCCGTGCCCTCGTGGAGAAGTGGCCCCACGTTCCGTACCGCGAAAGCAAACTCACGGTACTCGAAATCTAACCACACATGTCTTTGAGTGTATTTTGTAGCGATTGCTCGAGGACAGTTTGGGCGGCACGTCCATGACGACGCTGCTCCTGGCAGTGTCCCCCGGAGACGAAGCGCACGAAGAAACGCTAAACACACTCAACTACGCGACCCTGGCGAAGCGAGTGACGACACGACCTCGAAAGTCGTGCTCATCGAAAAAACCAAACACGAACACCCTCCCTCAGTGCAAAAGCCAGCCGAGCTTGACTCCTGAAGTGATCTCGCCCTGGCAAGGACATGTCCCCATCAGGACCAGCACGTCCGCCATGAAGCACCTCGTGAGAGCGACGGACCGCACGATGCATGTGCCCACGACCGAGTGGAGCGAAAACGTTCTCTGGGAGGTGAACGCCAAGACGTTGACATCGAAAGCGCGGCGGATACTCAAGTAAACAACACCTCGATTGCATTGGCATCTTTATGAGTGATGAGTAGAACGATCTTCCACACGTTCGACTCGAAAAAGGGCGGCGCGTTGTGCAAACACGATGCCCAGAAGGTGTACCACGATCTGTTCCAACTGCCCAAGGCGGCCGCCCCGCCCCAGCTCCTTCTGGACGACTTTCTCGCAACATTTGACGCCTTGGTGGCCACGAATCCCATGCTTGCACGACACATATTCACGTCTCAAGGATACACGTTGAACATGGAAAAAACAACACCCAAACAATCGACAGCATCAACCCCCATCAAAACCTCCGCTTCGTCACTCAGCAGCCTCGACGTTTACACGAGTAACCCAACACCCCCCTGTTATCCGACTACATCGTATTCACGTTCTTATCTGGCGATAGGTCTGTCGGACGAACCCAACATTCTAGTGCAAGAAATCCGAGTTCCCGTGGGGAGTTTCCGGGGACTCCGCGACGTGCGGATGAAAAAATCGATGGCGGCGACTCGACCGTCGTCTGCCCCCGTCCATCGAGACATGATTCTCACTCAGAGTAGTAATTATCATCAGCAGTGCACCGAACGCAGTCTAACTCGATAGACATCGACATCCATGGCTTTGGAATACGACCAGAGCTATGGTTGACAATCAGAGTGTAGCTACATAGTCTAGTCAGCGTGTTGATCATACATTCAATGAGCTAGCTATACCGCTCAAATAATGGCGCAAAAGTGACATCGAAGTCACAGTTGAAAAAGTGATCAATTGAACGGCGTTATGAGCTTTCGCGCCGACCAATACTGCGACGACAAGTCGAGTTCCAAGGTCAGAATTTGACCCACAAGCCACAACACTTCAGCTTGAGACGTCGACTTCAAATCAAGCGATGCCAGGCTCCCTTGGAGAACCACCCACTTGAAACCCAATGCCGACATCGCTGGAACCCACTCGCGGGCGTTGGGGGCGGGGCTGGCAATACCGAATGACTGGCTGCTATCTTGTGTGAAGATTTCAACAATGTTTGCACGCATCTACATGTGTGTCCATAACGTAAATAGATCTATCATTACAGTACGTACCGTGGCCAACGTGGACGAATCCGATACTCTAACAGACACGAGCCATGGATCGTCGTCGTCGTTGTTGCCGCGTCGGTCCACCCGGGATATCGTCAAGCCGTTCAGGGTACTTTGAACCATCGTCTGGGGTTTCGAAAGCAGCGCTGCCAGTACTGATGACTCATTTTTGCCAAGTAACACGCCCATCGACATCACAGTTGGCGGTGTCACAGAGATGTCAGCTTGCGCAATTTGCGCCGCGTCGCAATATTCGCTGTGGCAACGCTTCCACCACGTGGAATTCTCGGCAGCATACTGAGTGGACACTTGGTTGAATGATGCCTCGTCCGTCCACGGGATCTCTTCAAACACATGTGCACCTTGAAGCGCATTCAACGAAGTGGCCATCACCGTGTAGTGAAATGCACACGGGCGGTCGTCGTAGACGAGGTACACGTGGACTTCCAATTTCGCAGCCCCCGCTGCAAACAACTCGAACGCGTCCAAGCGAATGTGCTCGGAAAGCGAATCTCGCCATGGAAATGTATATTGGTGGCTCTTTGATCGCTCCCGAAGCACCACTAGCACGTTCCTACAACTCATTCAAGTGATTTTTACAACCAATATATAACTATATATATATAAGAAGGAGTACCAGTCTGTCAACACAAGGTCAAGCGGTGCTACCTTTGGATTCACATGCATTGATAGCTCCAATACACCATTGTATGCTTGAGATTCGCGGCCAAGATTCGTCACCGACACTTTGCAGTGAAAGTATTTGCGTACATCTAATGTCAGGTATTGAGATATAGAAATAAATGTATCTAGTATACCTTGGACCTGACAAAACTGCAGAAACCGCCTCGTGGAATTCATCTTGTGGATGGATGCACTCAACGACAACGCGGTGGACGCCGCCGCAGTCATGTCAGCCGATGCCCGAGTAATCTTGGCCACTTGCATTTGCAGAGCCTTGTCCGAGCCTTGAGGGACACTGGCTCGATCATTCGATCCTTCTACATTTACAAGGTAACCCTTAGTACATACTAGTAGTGGTTTGCGATTAACGCACCTGGCTCAAGCACCGTCGTGAACAATCTGCAGAGCTTTGACAGGACGCCGATTCGACTTGGTTCTGCACACGCGACGACTCGCTTGGCGTCCTACAGGCACCATCAATGAGCTTCTTCCTTTGGATCGTGGACACATTACACGAGGAATGTGATGGAGCGCAGCGCTGCTGGATGAACTCAGCGCATGAGCGTAGCACTGGCCCCGGGCCACATACACGAACTTCTTGGCTATCGAATGATACACGATCGAATCGACTGGGAAATGTAGCTGGACGTCCATGAG
Organism: Aphanomyces astaci; assembly: GCF_000520075.1. NCBI lineage: Eukaryota > Oomycota > Saprolegniomycetes > Saprolegniales > Verrucalvaceae > Aphanomyces > Aphanomyces astaci. Next base: position 246,114 of record NW_009798342.1, on the reverse strand, counting down.
CACACGCCCCAACGCCCCCAGCACCACCAGTCGTCCCAACGAGCCTAGCACAGCAATCGCATCTGACGACACGGCGAGCAATTGTTGGATGGCTTGGTCTTTGAAACTCCAAAGGGTGAAGGCGGACAGAACTGCCTTGCGGACGTCCACCGCCACCACGCGCACGCGGCCGTCCACGTCGCCTTGCACGAGCCACCCGTCGCACTTTGAATCGCATGCGTTGTCGAAAAACGATTGGCTGGCGGTGGCCTTGGACACGTAGAGCATGCACGTGGGCATTTCTCCTTCAAGGTCTGCGTATTCGATGGGCTCCGCGAGCTTGTTGCGGCGGGGTGACAACACGGACGCAGCCGTGGGAGCCAACACCCCCATGGAGAAAACGACCACTGACAACGAGTCGTCGACGTGGCAAGAGATGCTGCGCACGCCAGGAATGTGAAGGATCGGAACGTGAGGTTGCCCCTTGTCGCTGGTGGAATCAAGCGATCGTTTTCGGTTCGCACGGACTTGGTGGCGAGACTGTCCAAGTGCGGCCACGTCATCCCGGACCACGTCATCCCGGACGTCGCCGTGGTGGAGGTTGTCGCTGGGATTCCATGTTAGTGATAACAAGCGATGTTCCTGTACTACGTACTGACGTCGACTACAGAGAGTGATCGAACGGTCTGTCAACGTTGGCCATGGAACGAGCCAAATGCTACCCCTGTCTCCAGCGATCGCGATGCTGCCTAACAGTGCCATGGAGCTATGAACTTAACGCATACATGCACATACCGTCAAAGGACGCAACATCGACAATGGCTTCTTCTACATGAAATGTACACTGGTCCCCGAAGGTCATTTAACCAAAACCACGATTGAACGAGGACGAACCTTGATCTTGCTGCCTTGGAGGAGGTGCAGCACATGTGGCAGTGTGCTCACGGCATATACCGTGTCTGGGGAAGTGGACTCAATGCGACGAAGATGCACGCTGCAGCCACCACCTGGTCGCGCGAACTGCCACAACGAGGACACAGACCCTCGTCGACGAACCTGCATGATGGGAGCAGTGAGCGACAATTGCAACTCGGAGTATTGATTTTGTCATCTATTTGTCAAGATTAATTATTTATCATCGATACTTGCTGAAATACTGGTATTAAATATGAATTCATTTATTAATATACTTGCAGTGTTTGAATAAACTGACAGTGACCACCATGCCAAGCGCAGCTGACGCCGCTGTGATGGTCATGGTGCTGTCGTACGTTGGCGTCGCGACCCTGTTCTCCGTGCATGCTCCACACGCGTACATGGTACGTGCGTCTTCGCATTGTGTGCATATACCAACACCCAATCCACCAGGACGAAGTCTTCCACTTTCCTCAGACCGAGCACTACTGCGAGGGGCGATGGGGTAACTAACTAGCGTATGCACACCACATCTCGACCTCATGTGCACTTGCCAGGTGTTTGGGACCCCAAGATCACCACATTTCCTGGTCTGTACGTCGTTGGAACGGGGTTTGGGTCAGCCGTTCACCACGCGCTCTCGACGTTTCAAGTAAACGTTGTGGCTCCATCGCTGTGCTCGTTGAACGTGTTGCGAAGTATAAACGTCCTTTTCAATATTGGCAGTCTGTTCTTGATCGTGAAGTTGCGCTGCATGAAGGTACCACTCGGCCGCTCTTCCTCACGTCGTCACCCAATGAAACAAATCCTAGTACGCTCCCGACGCCATCACGACAGGGGCAGTGCACGGCATTGTGATTGCCCTCTTCCCAGTGCATTACTTTTTCTCGTTCCTGTACTACACGGACGCCGGGGCCGTGTTCTTCGTGCTGGCCATGTACTTCTTTGCCCAACGAGGTCGCGCCGACCGACTTCGCCATGGCGCCATGACGATGTCACATCTCGTCAGTGCTGCAGTATGAACGCCCCCACGTTGTCCCATATTGACGTTTGATCTAGTGCGGCGCTGTCGCTGTGAGCTTTCGCCAAACCAACGTACGTGTTGTAAACCCAAGTGATTAGGACCACCAGAGGTTGTTAGGTGATTTGGGTGCTATTTGTGCTCGGCATTGAAATCGTACACGACTTGGAATCAACGCATGATGCTGCTCTGTATGGGTATGCACTATATCAACCACAAAGATAAGGTTGAAATCGCTTGTATGTATAACGTCCTAGTACTGTAGCAACAGCACCGAGACCCCTGCATCGAATGCGCTGGGGTATGCAACACCTACATGTATGCAGTATACGCCTAATGCGTTCATTATAATTAGGCTGTCCACATACATTTCGTTTGCAAGCTTGCTCTTGAAAGACAGTCGCCGATTGGCTGGGTTATTTTGGCCACATGGGTCGATTGTGGTGGCGTTTGGGGTATTTTTAGTCACTAATGGGTCCATCACCGTTGGTACAGTACTGGATGAATGTCACTATTGCACACATGTATATGTCACTATTCGTAGGCGACAAGACCAACCACGTAGCCACGTTTCACGTCGGACAGCTCTTGTACTTTAGTGTCGTGTGCGCCACTGGGCTTGGCGTGTCTTGCTTCTGGAATCCACGTACGATATATATATATATATATATATATATATGTCCAACATTCGAACAGACAATAGATATATATATATATATATATATTGTCTGTTCGAATGTTGGACCACCCATCGATTATTACTTTAAAGTTTGTTTATGGGAAATAATAATGTCCAGTGTTGGGATGCTGTCGAATGGATTATTTTGATTGGCCACTTGATTATGTTCTGGGTTTTGATTGGTCGTATCGATTTGATACCTTTTCGAATTGAATTTTCGAGTGAAATTTCGTGTTGTGGCGTGGTTTCTCGTTGGCTACCTCAGATGAGCTCAAAAGTATTAGCCAATCAAAACCTTCTCAATGAAATTCAACCAATCAGATCGATTGTGGATCGGTTTCGTCGGCGCGATTCGATTGCACCCGCTCCCCAAATTTGTATCAAATCGACAATATGCGAATAAGCACAATAAGTAACGTACTAAATGGGAGATGTATGTAGTCGAGTTCGTGATGACATTCGCACAACACTTCCGCCGCCGTGCTTTGGTGTCGATGGTGCTCAGCAGCGGCTTTCTCATCGCCATCTACTCGTTCAGGTATATTGATTGCATCTATCATGTATGTATTGTGTTGACTTGTTGGTTTGGTAGCGACGTGCATCCGTTCATATTGGCCGACAACCGCCATTTTACGTTTTACATTTGGAATCGGTTCTTTCTCAAGCATCGCCTCATGAAGATGGTGCCTGCGCCTTTGTATGCGTATTGTCTGTGGCTGCTGTGGAAGCACATTCGTACGTACAGTACTGTAGTCACATCCAGCAAACTACTAGTAGTACTACTAGTAGTACGTAGTTCTTACGTAACGCATAGGCACGGCTAGTTCGCCGCTGCGTACGAGTGTATATGGCCTCGCGACGGCGCTGGTGCTGATCCCAACACCACTAGTCGAGTACGATCATTCAATACCTCGTACTTGGCATGTTCATGTACATTGTGCATAGGCCTCGGTACTACATCGTTCCGTTCGTGCTGTACCACCTCAATGCCGACAAGGTACCTATCTATTTACTTATGTACCTTGTTGTGTGTATTTTGCATTGTATATCGCGCGACCGACTACTCATGTCTGGAACTGTACCTAGCAACCGTTGCCCCAGCTCGTCCTCACGGCGCTGTGTTTTGGCGCGGTGAATGCCTTGACGATTTACGTGTTCCTGTTCAAGCCATTTCGTTGGCCCGATGGATCTGAAGCCAGGTTTATGTGGTAGTCACAAAAGCACATCGTAATGAGTACAGATTAGAACCCGCACTAAACAGAAACAATTGCCAGCTCATGTGTTCAAGTATACTCCTTTGCGAATGTCTTGACCCTTCCTTTCACGATAAAGGTGGTTGACACGCACGTACATCATGCAGAACGCTCCTCGATACACTTCTAGCGGCATGTATATATATATATATATATAGTAATCCCAGGGCCTTTCAAAATAGTATGTTATATTTATTCGTTGCTCGTGTTTCATTAATAATTGTAAATATAGATTACCTTTTGACGACAACACTACGAAAAACAGATTGTCTAGATTATATTTTAATGTATTCCCGTGGTCACTCCATGACATTGCATGGCCTTAGCAGCATCGTGGATACTCCAGTACTCCAAGTTGTAGGATCAGGTTCGATATCATTGTATATGTGTTGTGCTGTACATACATGGTAATCGGAGGGAGTTGGTTAAACGACCTGCTGAAGCTGGTCATATCGTGGTCGATCAGAACATGATAGATCGGCCCAAGCATGTGTGCGAACGGTACGTGCAGCTGAATCTGGACAACATCGGTCGGGTTCTTGCTGGAAGGCGCTCAGAGGGCCAACGCCGGTCATATGATGGCCGTCATTCCTCGATCACCGCATCCATTCACCGCTTTCGGAGGTGCGGCAAGGAGGTCCAGGCCCAATACGCCCATGTTGACTTCGGCTCACAGCATATCCCTGTCGTTGTCGACTTGACATCCTTGGTGGTGGATCCACGTCATCACAATCGTCGTGGTGACAATGATGATCCAATACCAAAGAGACGATAGGCAGCCTTCACCTTGGGCGCGTCAGAAACGTAGTCGGGGGGATGGGATCGCCGTCGAGGAAGTCGAGCGCTTCTCCCTAGAACCCCCGCATGTCGATAATGAACTAGATCTAGGCAAGAGCCAGCAAGTTGGTTTGCCATCTAAACCGAAAAACATATTGGACGGGATCCTCGGAGATATAGCATCCAGTACATTTGAACAACGTTGCCAAGACAATGTCGTAGTTGTGGGGGTCTCGGACGAGTGGACTCGACTAAACTATGGCATTTATTATTAATGTCTTCTTCACGTTAAATAGTATACGAGCTATCCTCCGCCTAACGGGACTCGTCTTCGTCACTAAAGTACGGGTCCTTCTTCACCTGGCGGCGCGGGGGGGCGCTGCTATCAGTGGGATGGTGGCTGCCGCCGTGAACTGGCTTGGATTGGTAGGCGAGGGCGGCTACTCCCACATTGCCAATGTCACTACAGATCCTTGCATTAGTGACCACGCAACATGGTCGGTGGGTGGTTGGTTACCTGTGGTCGTCCTGTGTGTGGTCGAAGTAGTCGGCGGCTTCTCCGTGCTCAAACTTGGTCCGTCGCTTGGAGCTCTTCTTGGGCTTGGGCTTTTCGCGAGCCCCCAGCATGTTGCGGGGACAGTCGTACGAGTAATGGCCCGCCTCGGTGCACTCGAAGCACACTTTCTTGGATGAGTACTTGCGTTTCTTGATAAAGTCGCCTGACCGGCCGTTGTCGTTGGAGATGGAGCAACTTAACGTCATTAACTCCACCTTGGCACCTTGCATGGCTTTGCATGCTTTCTCGCAGTCTTCAGGCTGCGAAAACTGCACAAAGGCCACGCCGCGACTCGCGCGAGTGTCCTTGTGGCGCAAAAGCGTCACCCGAGCAATCTTCCCATACCCAGTGAACAGCTGGGCGACATCGTTGTTCGTGTACGCATACGGAAGCATGGACACGTACAGGGTGGACTTGGACGGGCAGTACGATTTGTGCGGCAGGTCGGTGGCGGAGAGGTTCTCGTCCATACCGGGTAGCGAGCGTTTCCTCTTATACTTCAAATCCCAAGCAAAATTTGCTTAATTTGCATTGAATTTCTGTCGAACCATCAACTGTAATTTGCGATATTTTCGTCGTTAATTTGGTATTTTGCGTGATTCATCGACCTGCAATTCTATTGGCTACATTGCCCATGATGCTGCCTTTTCAAACGGGAGCAGCTTCCACGACCAGATGTGGCACTGAGTGATCTGCTCCAGCCAGCGGAGGAAGATGAGCGACATAGGGTAAGCATGCGTACGTGTCCACTACCACCTTATCTGCACGTGGACTTGACCTGTCCATCCTGTGTCGTTTGCCCAGGGAAAGTTGACGAAGATAACCTATGCCTCATGAAAACATACCCTTTCCAAAAGGTCAGATACAACCGCAAACGTCCTGTGAATCTACTTAGTGATGACCTGCAGAAGCCTTGAATCAGCAATTAGGACAAATCGCCCTTCAATATATGAAAGAGATTTGGACCGACGACGAAGTGGCTGGCAGCGACACTCGAACCCGCCCAAAATAGGCACTCAACCGGCAGCAAACTATAAATATGACCATTCAAAATGTAGATACGATGAGCTCTTGTAGCAGCAAGGGATGGCCATAGACGTGCTTCTGGGGGACATCCATTTCAAACCACATCGCCATCAAGATTGTGTTTCCATGCGTTGTACGAACGACGTGGCGTCACCATGGGTGACCTATTGGGGTTTGTATGTTTCTCGCAAGTTGGTCTTGCATTGGCCCACTCCGACGCAGCACGAGCGACGTGGGACGCCAAGACGGGCACGCAGGTCGTGACCAGTCCCATCCTCAACGGCGAGTGGTAGAAGATATATAGGAACTTCATTTTGTTTGGTGGTGTTACTACTGTAGTAATACTAGAAGTAGTCGGCACATTTCGCCGCACAACCGCCCTCGTTATAGTTGTACACCGGTCGTCCATGATGAAGGAGATGGTTGCGGTGGTGGAACTACAGCTTCTACAATCGAGTTGCGTACGGCAGGTTGCGTGCCAGGTTGTTGGTTGACGATGGCAGAATTCAAAGTGATTATGACGTATTATTTCACATGTGCTGTCTGTCGGTGGACAATTGATAATTGTGAAATAATACAGGTGTAAACAGTGTAATAAACTGGTCGTCTACATGTCATATTTTACATGTTTCAAGTACAATCCATGGGCTGGGGCCATACGGGGGGCCAGCTGGCGACTTTTCCCGTGCAGAATGCGCTCAATGTCTTGTGGCTTGAGCTTGTGGCGCCCGACCTCCACCAACGCCCCCACGATGTTGCGCACCATGTGATACAAGAAGGATGGCGCGGACACTTCGACGTTGATCAGTTGCAACTCTTGGCCGAACGGATACGTATCTGGCAACGACACCACCTCCACGCCCACATGATCGAGGGTTTTCACTGGCGTCAACGCTTGACACTTGACGCCCCGGAAACTGGTAAAGTCGTGCTTCCCCACAAAGTACTCACAGGCTTCCGACATGGCTTGGATGTCCAGGGGCACCGGCACATGCCACGCCGTGTCTCGCGTGAACAGGGCGGACGGGAGCGATCGCTTGGCGCTGTGTCGATCGTGAACGAGCTCCCGAGGCGCGTAGATCTGGTACAAGTAGTCCCGTCCGCGAGCATGGAACCTCGAGTGAAAGTCCATGGACACGGCTTCAACTTGTCGAACAACGATGGGTTGCTTATGGTCGCGCAGGAACGAATTCATCGCATTGCGCACGACTTCTGGGGAATGGGGAGGTTCTTCGTCGCTGCAAGTGGTGGCGTCGTGAGATGGTGTGCTTGTTCGTGCCCATCGGTGCATCCTCTGGAGATCTACGTGGCACACATTTCCCTACTGGCATCGTAAGCTCGTGGCACGGTGAAGTGGGACGGACCATCGCGTGCACCCCTGCGTCGGTGCGACTGGATACCACGACTCGGGATGCGTTTCCAGCACCCACCAGTCGCCTTAGTGCTTTCTCCAGTTCCACTTGGACGGTGGGAGCTTCAACCTGCGCTTGAAAGCCGTTGAATGCACTGCCCAGGTACTCCACAGTCACCTTGTACCGCTGCATGACGACGACCTTTGCCTGTCGTTGGACGTCGATACTTGACGTAACGTTATTGGCCAAATCATTCAAAATTATTTACAACTAAATTGCACAGTATAAATGAAAAATGAACGAAGAAAGTGCGATTGCGTGCTTTTGATTGGATAAAATTGCAGAAATAGTTGTTCATTTTCCGGATAATCATTTCCGGATAGGGCATCCAGCTAACACTGCAAACCCCAAAACCTTCGAAGATACAAGTGCCGAGGGTCATGTCATTGCTCGCGTCCAAGCATGTACGTCGTCGACAGGTCTGCCAGATGCGCTTACCATGGCATGCATGCAACTAGGTGGATTTCGATATTGTCTGGAGAGAAATAGAGCCGTCGGTGGAGGTGCTAGTCAGCGGATGCCACGACCCGTTTTCGTACGACAAGTGGCAGAGTGTCTACCGCGGCGTGTACAACATCTGCACCAACCCTGGGACTCCCCAGGCCGAAACATTGTTCCAACACCTGCGCGATGTCCTTGTTCAACGCGTGGAGAACATCGCAGAGGTACAGACCCCTCCAGGAGGTGGCATTTCTGACATCATTTTGAAGGTGCTGAGTGCCGAGCATGGGGAAGCCGAGTTCTTGGGTCAATATTGCTCGCATTTCAACATGTTTTCGACTGGCACGTCGTACGTGTCCGAGTTGTTTTGCTACTTGAATCGGTATTGGATTCGATATGCGCACTCGGAGTACGGCCAGGCGCCGATTCAGGGCGTGTACCCCATTCCAGAGGTACTTTTTCCCATGACTCTTTTGCCCGTGTTCATCCAAGTGCAGCTGGCATTGCGGATTTGGAGGGATGTGCTGTATGCCAGGCTCAAGGACCGCGTCATCGCGTCCGTCTTGCACCTGTTCCAGCGAGACAGGGAAAGCGAAGGCGACCAATTCGAGCACGGCGACCTCATTGCGTCAACTGTTCAGGTCGACGACTTTCATCATGTACACATCAACCGCATGGTATTCCGTAGATCTTTGTCGTGCTCGGTTTAAACAAGCAAGACCCGCTCAAGCTGTACCGCGAAGACTTGGAAGTTCCGTTTCTGGCGGTACATTGGATGTTCATTATTCCATGTCGTTATTTGATGCAATATGTACAGTATTATGGTTGTACCCGATTTGGACTTTGATTTTCGAATTCTTTACTAATTTCTACTTTCTTTTGTCCTGATTTACCAAATAGATAGTACTTTGTGTTGAATTTTGTATGTAAAATATCCTGTCCTGTGTTACACTAATTATAAAGTCATCCGCGAATTAGATCATGATTTCCTTCAACCTGATTGGCTCAATTCTACTGCCAATGATACTTCTGTACATGCATTTGGTTGTGTCGATTCATGCTCTACATTTATATATTGTCCTTTTACCCAGAATTTGGACTTTCGTGCTGATTCACCAAATCGATATAGTACATTGTACTGACTTTTGTATGTAAAGATTGTCCAGTGTCACACTAATTTCATTAACACACTAATTCGATGTTGCATTAATCGAATAGTGGATGATTTGATTGGCTACTTGAATTTTGTTCTGGGTTTTGATTGGTCGTATATCGATTGTCTGTCGATTTGGTTATTCTGCTCATTCGATTGAGTCCCCACTCCAATTTCGAATCGACTTCACAATGTGTCGCTCCAGTTTAGAATAAATAATAGAAAACACAACAATCCATATAATATATATATATTAGGATGCTACACGGTTTTACGCAGCGTTGGCACAAGACCTGTTGGAGCGGGTGTCCATTGCAGATTACCTCGTGCTAGTGGAAACCCTGTGCCGCCATGAAGAGCGCCGCTGCGACGGCAAGATGCACCGCATGTACGTGTGCCCCATCTGCTCTAGTCATGAACTTCACATGTTTGAATTGTCAACTTATCTATATATATATATATATATATAGCACCGTGCAGCAGACGCGACAGACGTGCTGCAGGGTGCTCGTGGAAGCACACACAGAGCGCCTGTGCGACCACGCCGAAGCCTTCTTCGAGTCCAACCAGACCCAACACTTGCGTCGATTGTTTGGGCTGTTTTCCGAACTGCCTACTCCCCACGCCCTTGTGACGCTGAAGGTACACGTACAGTACGTTCGTTGCTGAAGTCCATAGTGTCGATGTATTTTTGTTCATTCTATATATTGTGGTATATTCGGTACGAATTATTTCCAGACCCCGTCGAATCGAATCACGATTTATCGACGCTATTGGCGAATTCAATGTTGAGTGGATTTGATTGGCTCTTACAGAAACATATATTCAACCAATCACAACTCCAGCGTGATTCAAGATTGACTAGATAAATAGTGCGAATTTTGCAAGTTTATTGCGAATTCACAATAGCGTTGCCCATTTGATATTGTTTTCATTCAATTCCGTGGATCCATGATGAGGACTACTAGTATTGATTGTCATTTGAGTTAAAATACCACATTTGGTGGTTTTTGTGCCAAATCCACCCAGTTGGCTTTGTGTACGGAATATGTTGATGGTCCTGTGGTGATATTCTTGACACTAATTGAAGCCATACACGAATTCGATGGTGAATGGTTGAAGAGTGAGTTTGATTGGTCCGTTATTGAATCGTGTTTTGGGTTTTGATTGGTTTGACCGATTTAGCCTATTTCGAATCGCGTCGACAATACTTACTAGTAGCGTTTGTGAATTTCGACAACACCAAAGTATATATATATAAATATATTTACGAATGACGGGGTAACTAGAATATTTTCAAAACGTTCGTCGAGCGAAGTGGTATGGCAGTGGTCAAGCAGTTCGAGCACCACGACACGATGCGCCACCCGGAAGAGTACATTGAAGCGCTGGTGGCCGTCCGGGACCAGTTTTATGACGTGGCCAAGCGCGCCTTTGGCTTGGATCCGCTCATGCGCACGGCGTTGGATCAAGTACGACCTGTATATGATACAGTAGGATGGAGTGAATTTCGAGGCCCCGTTCAAATATATCGACCAACCCGATCATGAATCGCTCCCATTGGTCACTTGTGTAAAAGGATGGGCAAACTCGTCGCTGATTGGCTACATTTAAATTTTATCTTTTGTACTTGGTACTTTTAGTGGAATGGGAAAAACCAATGAAAGGTGCGAGGCGAATTTTGGGATCGGTGTTACGAATCGCGCTGAAAATGGGATATTTGTTGCAAATTCATAATAGTTATATGGACTATATGCTGGAGTAAAGTGTTCGAGAGGGAGAATGGACTGACAGTTCCACGTGGTTTGCGGGTTGTTCATTCAAATTGGCATGTTTTACGGATACCTACCTGTACAAAATCCCTCCGGTTGCGTATATATATACCCTCTTTTGACAATGCTGCTTTTGTTGTACCCGTGATAATATTATTGGAGCTAACATAGAGGTAGTATGTGTGACCAAGTTGCTTGTATAGGCGTGCCGATCATTTACAAATTCGCACCCGTCGCTGCCCGAGCTACTGGCCAAGTACACACACGTGTTGATGACCCAGTCGGCCAAGTACGCGAGTGACGAGTGCATTGAGAAGCGCGTCGAGTACGTCGGCGTTGTGTTTTGCCTGTTAGACGACAAGGACGTGTTCAAAGCCATGTATTCCAAGCTCTTGTCGAAACGGTTGATTCAAGGTCTATATATATATATATATATTATATATATATTGATAAACGGTCGTAGGCGGAGCCATGTCAATGGACGTGGAGCTGTCTCTAATTCAAAAGCTGAGGGACATTTGTGGATGTGAGTTTGTGTCCAAGCTCCAGAAAATGTTTTCAGACAAAATCATTAGCACCGTACGTTTTTTTGTATATAGGATTGGACAATTTGAATTCTTTATTTTATTATGGTTGTGTTTGCTGTAGAACGCACATTTGGCATACAAGATATGGAAGGAAGAACGTGACCAACTTGGGTCGTCGACGGTGGAGTGTTGGTTCGATGTGCTCACTGCTGGCGTGTGGCCAATTCCGACGCCGACGCAAGACATCGAGTTAAAGCTACCCGCCGTGTGCCAGCAACAGGTGCACCTGTACGCAACTTTCTACGGCACGCAGAGCACTGGACGACGGCTGCACTGGGTGCACCACATGTCCCACGGGGTGCTGCGCATGGTGTTGCCGTCTCGCTCGTTTGAAGTCCACGCCAACTACCACCAACTGGTCATGCTACTCTTGGTAAGGACGCTGCTATTTCTATGAGATATTTGACGTGGAGTCCTAGTACAATACCCGAGACTCGTGCTCTGTAAACGAATTGACAACCCTCACGGGGTTCTCGAAAACAGACATTCAGTACCACATGCAACCCCTCGTCAAGGTAAACACAATATATATATATATATATATTACGATAGTATATTTTATATGTACCCTGTAGCTCAAACTATTCAGTGCCAACAACCAACACGATGGGACCTCGGCCGAGGCTTTGTCGTATTCGCTCAACACGATGTTTACGTCGAAACGATCGCATTTGAAGGTAGTTTCCGTCATATCTTTATATATATATATTTATATATATTCATCACGAAAAGTAGGTATTGCCAAAGTATACGCAATTGAGTGCGCCAAAAGCTAAAGCGGCCGCGACGTCGCACGAATTGTCCGATGACCGCAAGATGACAATGCAAGCTGCGATCGTGCGCATCATGAAAGCCCGGCGCGAGTCCACATTTGCCAACCTCCTCTCGGAGTCGGCTCAGATGCTGGCCATGCAATTTGTCCCGACACCAGCCTTCTTGCAGCAGAACCTAGACATCCTCGTGGACAAGGAGTACATTCGTCTGGCCCCACAACAACTAGAACATGCAGACTCGGCCACTCCACCCGCCGCCTCGCGAAGTCTCGCTGCCGTGTACATATACGTAGCCTAATAGTTTGATATATTTGCTGCAACCAATATAAATGGTACTAGCGTAATTGTATTGATTTATTATCGATCTAATGAAATATTTGTATCTGTCGATATATATTTCAAGGTTGGTTGCAGACAGTGCACGACTACCACAAATACAAGATCCGATAACTATTAATAGGACAGTCTTGTACAAGCTAACGGCGTATTTGTCGGACTGTTGCATCCATTGCCTAACATAACCATATATATATATTTCTTTGTTATATATATCGTCGTTCCATGCATATTTCAAAAGATGCCTTGTGTCAATCCCTGTTTCAGTCGTAGGTACAGGACTTCGACAAATCCAGCATTCGAATGCGAGCTTAGTTTCAGTCGTAGGTGCAGGGCTTCGACAAATCCAGCATTCGAATGCGAGCTTCCCTTCATCAAGTTTCAGTCGTAGGTGCAGGACTTGGACAAATCCAGCATTCGAATGCGAGCAGCTTACACTCATATGTACTAGTATCACCACTATAGTCGAAATAATCTCAAAATTCTACACGATGCTCTACACCAGACGATGGTACTCTCGCGATCGGGTGCGATGCTTCAAGTACAGCACGCCCACCATGAGCCCCACTGCGAAAATGGTAAAATAGCTGAATGCCGACACGATCGTAAACGTGAGCGACGTGGCCATCGCATTGCTTTGCAGCGCCTCCTGCGGCGGATTGTACGCGTCCTTGGCCGGCCACGCGGCGTAGTTGGTCGACTGGAGCCACCATGCAGGGTACCCCGGCACATGCATGTCCCCCGACCGGTCGCCGTCGATCACATACCCGTCGTTGAACTTGCCCACGAGGGTAAACGCCAGACTCCACCACCGATCCACCATCTTCTGGGCGAATTCGTTGTTGCGGCGCTCGATAAAGTCGACGCGGGCTCGGGTGTCCGTCATGTTTGCTACCTCCACGACCGTGGCTGCCTCGAGCGCAATGGCTTCGTCCTGGATCTGGTCCAGCACTGGCTGGATGTGCTTGTGCATCAAGTCGTACCGCAGATTGCTCCAGTTGTTGACGAATTGAAACGCCCACCACGCGCCCGCTGTGTCAAATTGGTGCCGCCGCGACACCAAGTACGAAGATGGCACGCTGTGCTGGGCACACGAGAACGGCGCGTACACCGACCCGTGGGGCGCACCGAGGGAGTACCAAGCGACGCCGCCGACGTCGTCCGGGAGGTGTCCTCGTGCCTGCAGCACAAAGCTGTGCGTCGTGCGATGCATTGAGATGGAGCGCTCCCAGCCGCCGTCCACGCCCTTGTTGGATCCGCCGAACCGCACGGGACTGCCAAACGGCCCCGACGCCGCGTCCTTTGTCATGTCGTACGGAGTGCCTTCGTAGTGGTCGCGCATGATGTCCATGAGCCGCTTCGGGGTGACCTTCTCGTCCGGCGTGACGGAAAACGGGTACGTTTTCACTTGCGGGTGCTGGCCCAAGGTCGCGTCGAAGTGCTTGGAGGGCGCAAACACGTCGTAAATGCGCCAGATGCGTCGACCGCCGTACAGAGGCTTGGTCGGTCCTGGCTTGGCCCACGAGTACGCGGCGGAAAAGTCGAACGGTCCGGTCGCCGGATCCCACCATCCCATGTCCCTCGCGAACGATTCCACGTTGGCCGACGCCATGAAATGGTCCGAGTCGTCCAGGTTGAGCGTACGGATGACAAACGAGTTGGCCACCACGGCCATATCCTCGTCGGGCACGCGCTGGGCCGCCCACACGGCGCTGCTGTTGTTGGGACCGGTCAAGATGTGGAAGATCCACGATTCGCCATACTTGTCGGAAATGCCCAGCGCTTCCGACGAGCTTCCGTAGTTCGCGCGCTGATTCTTGCCATATTCCCCGAAAAAGCCATGGGTTTCGGCCAAGTCCCCCATAAGTTTGATGGCGCACCGAGCACTGTCGCATCGCTCCAACGCCACTTTCGACAGCTCCTCAATGCCAAACAAGTTGTGGCCATAATGCAGCGACTTGGGCCACCCCACAGTTTTGGCGGCGCACGTGCTCTCGGCAATGCTCAGTTGGACGTCGTTGATCATGCCATAGTCGTGGTCGAAGTATCCATGTGTGTACGGCACTTGAGGGATTTGTCCGATGATTTCTGACAGGGGCTGGTCATCCACAGGCTCGTACAGCGGACCGCGTTGCATAGTGACTAGACGCGGGTACCCATTTCGTTGAAAGTTGAAGACGTGTCGCACAGCCCCGTCCGAGTGATTCATCGCAGGAACGCGTACCATGCGCAAATCCGCAGGGTTCAAGCCAGCGTCGTTGGTGTGTGTCAGCATGACAGACCCATCCGCTGTGGCCTTCTTCCCTACGGCGATCACAGTGCATCCATCAGCCCCTGTGGCCGCAAGCACAGCCAGCGTTAAAATCGCCCACATCGTCATTGTCGACCGAGAAAAATCCCAAATGAGTGTTGACCACTTCAACCGACAATGGAAATCCGGATAATAGGAGCACAGTTGAAGTGGTCCAATTATACTAACTGTAAGTCCGAACTTTGAGGGTACTTTATTGACAAGTTGATACATTATGCGTATACTATAAATGAAGTAAGTACCTCCTCGAAGGGAAGTGTTTGCGTGGGTACCGGAATATTGAGCAGAGATATCAGTCAGTTGTCTAATTAATCTGGGTAGAATGTGCCATCCCTGGTGGCACAATCTACAGTCATACTGTATTCGATTTAGCTCTCGTCTTACAGTAGTTAACGCCATGTATTACAGTCATTACTTTTACAGTTGATATACTCCCGATTTTGTAACGTAAAATACTAGGGTAATACCAAAACCCACGTGTGAATACAGTATGGTTTTCCCATAACGTAATCCAACTCCGCGGCAATCACCGTGGTTTCAGTGGCGCTTGCCGAATCTGACCTAGTTACGAATGTCAGTTCGTCGGTGGATGCGAGCTCTCGCGCATGCTGATTTGTCCTAATCTACGGGCGCCACAGTTGAAGAGCTGTGGGTAAGCGCTGCCTGAGCTACTGCAATACCCCAGCATGTACTTCACACGTCGATCCACGGACCCGCGCCATCGCAAGCTGACCAAGCACCAGGTACAAGATGTCGTTCAAACTCAAGCCAGAGTTGGAACAAGGATAAGTTGGCCAAGTCCGTGCATACTCCAAAGTGAAATCACATGGTGCATCATTTCTAAGCCGTGAACTACAATTAATCATCAATCACACATTTATGTGTGATGTGCCTTAAGCGGGATATACTTTCCAATCGCCAACTGTGCTTCTGCTCGTCTTGCTTGATTGTCCGATGAAAACGCAAACCCCGAGTGTTGCGAGTCATTCGATAGGATCTTGACCGTCATGCTTCGGCGCTTGGACACTGGAATGACACTGGAGAGTTTTCTCGCATTGCCATTGGGCTTGTGGTGCACCATTCGCTGGCGACGGTCGGAAGGGGCATAGTTCCAAGTGAGGAGGTCCAGCGGCAAACCAAACGTCGCCACTTCCATGGCGAGTTGGTTGTACTCTGGGTAGAGCTCGCTTTTCATGGCCTTGCAAACATACGTTGGCAGCAAAAACGTGATCGGAGCAAAGAGCAGCAAACACCACGACGGCACTAAGCAGGACATGCTGGCCATCATGTCCATCCATGGCCATCCCGACACAAGGTACCAGTTGGACGCGATGGTCGCAATCGAGATCCACAACAAGATCGATATCGCGTACAACACGACGTTGATGCCTAGCCACGAGTTTTGAAACAACGTCAACTTGATCGTGACCACGACCATCACGAGCGAAAACACGACGTTGCCCACGAGCCACATGCCAGGGGACTCGGACGAATGGCTTGAGTCCCGAAACGACCACATCACCGTCAGCGTAATCGCGACCGATTCCCCCAACGCAGACGCCACCCACGCAGAAAACACAGATGCGTTTAAGAGGTCGTTTTGGGGGCCAGCCACGTATAGCTTTGGAAAGTTCACGGCCATGGTATCATGCACGTCTTGGTCCAAGATCGCCAGGCACAGGATCGGGTACGACGTGAATAGGACATTGTACAGCTGGACAATCGACTCTAAAAAAAACTTTTGCCCGGAGAACCCACTCATCCACGTATACGTGTACTGCGCCGCCGTGAGCATAATGTTCTTGTAAAACATGTACAGCACCAGCTGCGACATTCGCATGTAGTTCCATCGACCATGCACGAGGATGAGCCGGCCTAGAAAGCTGAAGCGGGCGATGGCGTAATCGCTGGCGTTCACAGCTTGGAGTCCTTCTTGGCCTGAAATACCCACCCCCACGTGGGCTTCCTGGATCATCGGAACGTCGTTGGCGCCGTCTCCTATGGCCAACGTGCGAACGCCGGGGATGTTGTCCTTGATCAAAGCGACCATTTCCGCTTTCTGACCAGGCGACACTCGGCACGCTATAACTGCTTTGCAGAGCTGGGAAAACTCCAACAACGCGGTCCGACAGGACCCCCTCAACGCGTGAATCAAACTGTCGCCGTCGATCACAAGGGCCACGTCCACGAATTCGTCTGCCGATGAACCCTCTTTGCACAACACAGCCACTTGCAACAGCAGCTCAGCCTCGATTTTCTGCGCCGAGTCAAACAGCGTCGAGTTAATTACCACGCGTCGCATGCGACTGTGCAGCAAGTTGCATGCAAACCCAATGTTGATGGCCGTTTCCTCCTTGTCGCCCGTGAGCACCCATATCTTGATCCCGGCTTCGGCCAGCGAGGCAATTGTAGCCGGAACGCCAGCCTGAAGTTTGTCTTCGATGGCCGTAGCGCCGAGAAGGTCCAGGTCTGTTTCCAGTTCCTCCATGCACTCGTCGATTGCATTGGGCAGTTCGCTCTTTTGCTTATCCATTTCTTCGAGGTTGTTGAGCGCGTCGTGGTACCGTCCGCTCCATTCTCCGTAGAAAGTCGCGTCCACTTGCTTGGACGCGATCGTGAGCGTGCGGAGGCCTTCGGCGGCAAAGCTGTTGATGTGCTGGGTCGTGTGTGTCACCATCTGGGCATCGTTCTGAGCTTTGAGCCGTTCAAACACCACAACGTCGGCGCCCTTAGTCAGCACGAGGATGTCGCCGTCGGGAGTTTTCACCACGGTGGACATGCGCTTTCGTGCACTGCTAAACTCGAGCACGTCCAGCAATTCGTACTGTACGTCCTGGCCCCGCACTCGAACTGACACCTTGCCTGGCATTCGGTTGATAAACTCGTAACCAAAGAAAGCGGCGCCACTCACCAGCGCCTGCTCATCCGGAGATGACGCCGACAGCGTCACTTCAGTCGTGCCCTGGCGATACTCTGGAATCACAGTGTGGCAAATGGCCAAATGCAGAAAGAACCGGTGAATGCGCTCTTTCTGGTCAGCGCCACCCGACCCTGCCATGTGCTCGTACAGCTCGACCCCGTCAAAGTTGACATATGGCACACACTTCGCTTTGGTTGAATGATGCTTTTCCTCGGCTATTGCAGAAAACGAGCCATCATTTGCTGCGCGCTGCTGCGCCGCCAGTCCGATTTCGGTGGTCCCGTGGCCATACGATACCCCTCCAATGGAGCACTTGCGGAACTCCATGATGTTGCACGTCAACGTGCCAGTTTTGTCGGAGAAGATGTACGAAATCTGGCCCAGTTCTTCGTTGAGTGACATGGTGCGCACGAGCGCGGGCGTGTCTGTGTCGTCATGATACATTTGTACGTCCCACTGAAGAAATATCGACTGTACGTGCTTGACCATGGTCATGGACACGTACAGCGAGATGGGAATGAACTGGTACATGAGCAGGAAAAAGTAAAAGAACATGACCACCCACGACGACTGCGATGGCGTTTTCCCATGGATGTACCACGTGTGGGAGTTTTTCGTTTCCCACAGCACGCTGCCAGTCGCGCCCACCGCGCAGCACACAAACAGCACACACACCAATGCGACAATGTATCGGTTGATGGACACGTCCATGGAGCTCATCTTGGACGGCGTGCTCGTGTTGTTCATCATGATTTTCGTGTCTTGGCCAGTGTTGACCACCAAACCAAGCACCCAGTCCGTGTTGCGGATCGTACAGCCACGTAAAAGGATGCTCTTGTGCGCAATGGACTCCTTGTCGCCGCTGTCGAGGTGCAGCACGCCTTGGAACGTGTTGATGCCGTTGTTGGGGTGTTCGCATTGGATCATGCCCTTGAGTGCCAAGAGGGAGCCGGGGGACTGACACTTCGTCATGGTGCACTGTATCGCCTGGCGAACTTTCATGTTGGTTTCGCCGTCCAAGCTCTTGGTTTCCACGTAGCACAGCCCCGTGGGCGGCGTTGACGGCTGTTCTGCCACCGCGAGGATGACTAGATCAGCAGGCACTTGGTCCCTGTTGCTCAACTTGACAATATCGCCGACACGCAGGTCTTTCCACTCAATGGCCTTGAACTGCTCGATTTCCTTGGCCAAGGCACGGGTGACCCTCGAATTGGCCACGGCGTCTGCAATGTGTCGCTTTCGGTCCTCCAGGACGGCGAAGATGGCGTCGATGACCATGATGAAGAGCAATGTGGGGGCGGTGGAGGGCAGTCCGTTGGTGTTGCTGATGGACGGAATCACTTGCATCATGGACACGACGAGAAAGTACGCGTTGGCAAACTTGCGGAACGTCTCAAACAAAAACTTGGGCACGAACGTGACGGCGGTGTACTTGGAGGTCACGACCACGTTGTCGCAAAACGCGCTCTCGGCATTCTTGGCCGCGTCATTGAGGTAGATCTTGCGGTATTCCCCGAGGTTCTTGGTGCTGTGACTCATCCCGATCAAGCGATCGCCCTTACTATCTATCGACCACACCCAACCACGTGAAACGGCTGTCGTCGCACCATGACACGTGTGACGAAACCGTCCACGAAACTGTCCACGAAACCGCCAATACGTACTACGTAGTAGTAAAGCTTAGTACTTTCCTGTTCGTATTGGTACTGTAAGCGTTGAATGCCTAGAAGGCCAATTGTTGCAATAACACTTTTGTTTTTTCGGTGACTATGTGACATCGTTTTGGAATCCTGAAATGTCCTAAATCGTACACAATTTACAAGGTAATCGAACTGTAAGTTTGGTCGAGCCGTGGCGTTGATTTTATAAAAATATAACATCCACCTGTCTCTATCATATAATTCCATAATAACGCTATTATTAATATTGCAAAGTCTCTGCAGTTATATGATTATCAACGCTCTGAGCTTAAACAACCAACGACACATCCCAAACGGTCTGGACAACGGCCACGCGCAAGTCCGTGCCTCTCACAAGGTACGTACATAAGCACCACAAGTGCTGCTTGTTTTGCACAAGGTCCGCCAGTCGGTTGGTCAGAGTCGCCTTGGAGTTGTCACCACCACCACGATGCACCCTCGTAAAGAACGTTTTCTACGTCTCCAATCAATAACATGTTGATGACGAAGCAAAGCAAACACTACTGCGTGTAGTCCGTGTAAAATGGCGTCCACGCTCGCAGAACTGTCTTGCAAACGAAGTACACAGCTGAACGCACTTGGTCCCGGCCTGGGTGGACAACCAACCACCCCCGATTACAAGA
The DNA here is from genome assembly GCF_000520075.1 of Aphanomyces astaci. Classification (NCBI taxonomy): domain Eukaryota; phylum Oomycota; class Saprolegniomycetes; order Saprolegniales; family Verrucalvaceae; genus Aphanomyces; species Aphanomyces astaci. Next base: position 225,880 of record NW_009798342.1, on the reverse strand, counting down.
TGATAGCATTGAGATTGATAATTACGTCGAGGAAATGGGCAAATCGGACACCCACACGTCGACAACTTGCGCTGAACAATATGCCATGCGTGGAGGCTAAGAAATAGTACAAGTCATGTATATAGATAGGTGAATAAAGCACACACTGTTTCACTTGTTACCTGCAGCGTTAGCAACTCGGCTAGCTTTAAAGTAGGGTACGGCTGCTGCTGCTGATGATGCGCCGAGGTTGGTGGGGGCTGCACCACCGTGGAGGATCGCTTCCGCCTCAGTGGCTCGGATCTACGCCATGTGATTTGAACCAACGGATACCTTGAATATATTAATCACACATCCCTACCTCTCGAGCGCATGGCGGACTTCGTAGAGGTAGTTTGGTAAGATTTCCACGGTCGAATACGCTCGAAAGTGAAATGCCATCGCACCGTCGTCTTTTAACTCTAGTTCCACCGCTCGCAATTTGACCCACTGGAGTCCCGCCGCTGCCGCCGGCACCAGCCAACGAGATGTCAGCATCGCCCAATCGACGTGGACGTGCACTGGAATCGTAGTCTCGTCGTCATGGCCGTCGCTGATGTCGAGGGTTCCCTACAAGGGGTAGTCGTGGTCAATATCGAGAGTACAGATTCATATGTGAGTGGCCAAGTATATATATGGTCAAGACGATTCGACAGTTGGAGAGGGATGCTCCATCGAATCAGCAACACCAAATCGGCTGACAATCGATCGACCAATCAAAACCCAGAGCTACTTGATTCGTGACACGAATCAAGTAGCCAATCAAGTCACACTCGTCGACCAGTACAACATTGAATTAGTGTAATACTAGACCATTTTTACAAAGAATCGATCGATCGATAGATTTTGGCGAATCAGCACAAAATTCCAATTTCGGGTAAAAGGACAATATATATATGTATATATATTGATCGTACGGAATCAGATGTGGTGGTATTTTCGGGTTGGGAGATGTGAATCACTTTTGCGAGAATATCTACGATATCCCGAGATTCTAAGCTCTTGCACTGGGCCAAGTGAATGTAGCCTTTGGTGTTTCGGGGAGGTAACGTCGTGTCGACTGCCAACGTTTGCTTGGACCAGGTCCTAGAAAAAATATAATATTTATCATGAAATATAATATTGTGCTTATCAAACATATTTGCCAAGTTTTGAAATCGCCAACAAATCGAACAAAGCAGTATGATTGGCCAAAACAAATGAAGGTTGCATTATGATTCGCTAATAAAAATATATCCATGCTGTCCCAAAAAGACTTCTTAAACTTAGTTTGATATCACATTTCAAAGGTTCGGCGATTTCATTCAACAAACAACCGCTATAGGAAATATTGAGTAGAGCACACAATGCTATATAGAACCATCCCAACTGGTACATATATATATACATTACATGAGCGCGAGGCATCGGTCGTAGTCGCTCGATGTAAACACAGTGGGTTTAGTGGTCGCGGCATGTAATAGCTTTAACGTGCCGTCATGATCTTGGCGAATAACTGCGTTTACGGACACTGTAGATGAGCTAGCACACCGCGTCGGTCGTGGGCTTGACTATATACATAATAGGAATCCTCGTCGTCGTACCTAGTACCGACGTCGTGGTGGTCGTACTTGTTTAAAATGAGCTTGTGAATGCGTAGGATATCCCCAATGCACTGCATTGACGTATATGAAATATATCAACCCTCCGTCGATGGAATGGTAGTACCAATATATTTGGCAGGAGCTCCACCGTCGCCGCAAACACATTCACGTACAGCGCTTGGCTGCGCAGGGGCCGGCTTTCATCGATCAGTGACACTGTCATCTACAAGTACTCGTGGTGTGTATATCGTGAGCACGATGAAGGATAAACCTCATAGTCTCTACGACCGTTGTCGCAGAGTTTTGGTTTGGTGTACGACGACACGACGCCGTAGATGTTGCCTTGGCTTGAAATGCAAGACAACGGCGAGTAAAAGTGAATCTTACTCTCGCAAACACCTCGCAGCCCTCGGTTGTTGGGTTTCTACCTAGGGATTAGCAGCCATCGAGTTGTATCATCATTCATATACCTTTTGGTGGGGTAGTCCACTAGGTGCAGCAGCAGGAACTCCTTGAACGGATCAATATCGATATATTTCAATATATTACGGATTCATTGGATATATACAAGGTACCTTCAACCGTAGCCGAAGTAACCACTTGTTCCAGGGCGTACACGATGGGGCTGGCGCTGTTGGCTCGCGTTGCTGCTTGGTATTTCAACTCGATGGCCATGGCGGTGTCGTCGCGGGACCATTGACCCATGAGCTCGCATCGACTGAGCAAGCTGCGCTCTGCGACCACCACAACCGCAGACTCGGCGTCGGCCTCGTACGACGATTCGGTGTCCGCTTCCATCTGGATCAGGCCATGTCCAGCCAAGCTGACCTTGAACTATCCGTGGCATTAGAGTCTGTACTCATGACAAGCAACGCGATGGGAAACGTACATGCTGGACGAAGTGCTGGACATGGTCCGCCCACGAGTCGTAGAAGTGCACGTATATTCGTCGCGGGTGCATGTTCTCGCTCCATGGACTTGTGAGGATTTCAGTCAGCTCCATGGACACGACCCGTGACGCGACTCTGGCGCATGGACCACCTCCGATGTCAAATGGACTCGCAGGCAACGGGAGGGAGCGCAACGGCCACACATTCTTTACGCGGGTGTTCTGCAGCCACGGCTCAACATCCATCTCATAAAAGCAACAAGGACAACATGGTTGTTTGTATTATTAATAGTAGTACTATTATACGTATACTAGTAGTATGTATTACTAGTAAGTAGTATACTTCACTCGACAGTAAGTACTGTACATACAAATGTAACGTAAAAGTCCAATTTAAGAACACTTTTTCAGCGACGCTGCCGTGGAAGACATGTAACTCGCTACAATTTGTTACATGAAGCCAAAATCCAGGCCTATTCGGGAGTTATGAATGCGATATGATTCCTGTTATAATTCATTATCATTCACTACACTTTGTCCAAAAAGAGCTTAAAACAAGCGGTCCAATTTAAGGTGCACCATTTTAAGCTTAGTCTTTGTATACCCATTTGCATATTTTTGGGCGGTTAGGTTAAAAACTGCCTTTGTAGGGATTGATTGGCTAACTCACGTGCACCTTAAATTGGATCGAGCACCTTAAATTGGACTTTTACGTTAGATACAGTTAGTATGTTTCCAAAATGAGTAGTATTACTACAGTTCTAATGACACCATGTTTTTTTCTATCAGATTGGATCGTCAAGGCCATCGGGTTGTGCGATGATCACAAGGAGTAGCAACAGCCGGAGCATGGACGACCTGTACTCACCCTTGTCCAGTCGAAGGGTGCTCATCCCAGCAGTGTCCACGTCCTTCTACCTGAGAAGCCCCGATCGGAAGCAGCTTACGGTCATGGACAAGATAGTGTTCTTCTCGTTCAAGACGCCATGCATCTTGTATTGGGTTGGCGGGCTTGCGTTTCTCGTCAGCTCCATCCTGTTTTACCCGTTCTTCAATGCACCGCAAGACCCCGAAGGTATGGGCGACGCCATTGGCAGTCGTGGCTTCGTGTTGGGGTCACTGACGTTTCTTGTCGGCAGTTGTATCGAAGTGTACCATGCCGTTCCAGGTCGAGCCATGAGCTCGCACGGCCTGCTTCAGTGGGCTCCGATCTTGTCGAGCATGATGAACACCGTTGGGTCAGCGCAGTTTGTTGTAGGCAGCTTGTACTTCATGCCCGTCCACTACGACGCGCATCCGTCCCTTGGCTGCAGCCTCTTCATCAGTGGGTGTCTGTGCTTTTGCTTGTCCATCTTGACCGACTTTACGCGGTTTTCCACGTCCGAATTGAGCGCGGCGTTCCAATGGGGCGACCTAGTCAGTGTGTGGTTTCTCGCGGCCGTCGTGAACTTTGCAGGCAACCTGCTGTTCATTTCCGGGTGTTACTTTTACCTGCCGCAGTTCCTCCAAGTTGGCGACCCCGCCATCGCCGCCATGAATCTCACGTTTGCAACCAACCAGTTTGTCGTCGGCTCGCTTTGCTTTGCCCTTGCGCCGCTCCTTCAGATCTACAACATCAACCACGACATCAACCGCAAGTCGATTTGCTGCCGTGCAATCAAGTAGACAAACCTCATGTTGGCTAGTTGACAGGAAATGCAAAACTTGACATGTTCTTGATCATTCGTCGTCTCGATTTCCAGTGATCATCGAATCTTGTCCTATTACGGTGGGTACCTACTGTACGAACGGAGCACTTCAAGTGGTTGTATATGCCACCGGTGGCTTTAGTAAAGTTACCTCACAAACAGTCCCTATTAACCCCCCACAGTACTAGTCAATCGTCTGCAGTGCCATCATAACGTTTGAACCAAAACTAAAACCCGTCGCAGCAGCAGCAGCTTTACAACAGTGGATGCGCCATCCATGTAGAGGATCCAGCAGTAAGTAGTGTTTGGGGGGGCTGAAACGACCAAGTATTTCTATTATTTCTACTGCAGTACTATTATTATTATTATTGGGACACAATAGGATCAAAATTCGTTTGATCTATGTATACGAACGACATACACTATACTGTAGAACCAAACTGTCCCTGTGTAAATGAATCAGCCTATTGTATTATATTACAAAGGTATTCACACTTGCCCCAAATTGAAATGCCAGGTCAAAGGTCGCGATGGCAACGAGTGGTCTATGTATGTATGCTCACATGCGAGATATGTGTTCGACTAGATTGTGTGACCTGTATGTAACGTTAGGTCTATCGTAGCACGTGCTCTGACCGAAAGTGGCTCCTTGATGTACTTTTGTAGGAGACTCGAGATGACGACGCAAGGTCACAGAGTCTGCATGACTCATACTTGTACAACGCAAGGTTGTGGAGGGCGTCAAGATATATGCAGTTACGCGAATGCGCGATAGATTGATAGTAGTCTGGCGGGTGTGTTCATTCGGTTTGGTTTTGGATCCACTAACTACTATTAGATGGTTCCACCAGTTGTGGAACCATTATGGCTGTCGTGGTTGGATCCTTTCGTGTGGTGTTCGGAAGTCGGCGGACGTGCAAATAGTTGCTTCTTGTGGCTATCGCTGCATTGGTCTGATGTACGTACGTTCCCCGTGTCCAGGGGCACATTGAACCAATCTACCAAGGCATCTATATGCATATGTCGCCCCCAGTCGACCACCGCTCTGCCTGCACAAAAAAGACCAATACCTACTGCAATCGTACAAGTATGTCTACTCTCGGTGTATATGGTCCAGCCCGTCCAACCTGTGTATCTTGTACATCGTTTCCTATTGAATTTGCCGCGAGTGGGGGGGGGGAACAGGCACGTGAATAGATCGAGGGGGCGAACAAGTAACTTGGTCAAGGATACTGTTGTTCATTAGGCTAGTCAAGGGCTAAAAGTAACGCAAGGTACGAAGCTTGTTCCCTACACATGGCTTGCCTTTTCAATTGCCAACAGTTCGACTTCAAACACGAGGTCGGCCTTGGGCGGAATCCCCTGACGCCCTTGCTCTCCGTACGCTAGCTGGTACGGGATACTCAACCGCGCCACTTGTCCAATGCTGAGTTGCGGAATGCCTACATGATATACATGTTATAAAGGTGGACATGACATACATCCTCCTCCTACTACTACCTTCTTCCCATCCGCGAATCACCGACTTGGACCCCAACGTGAAGGAGAACGGGTTGTTACGATCTCGGGACGAATCGAATTTGTCTCCGCTTACAAACGTCCCAACATCTAATGATTGATGGTCACTTGTGAAGATGCGAACAAGTTGGGGATATTATATATCTGGCGGCCTTACAATGCACAGTGACTTTGTCGCCGGCCGACGGGTAGGTCTCGCCGTCCCCTGGAGTGATTTCCTGAATGGACACCTTGGGGCTCATTTGCACGCCGTTGATCGCAATGAGGTGGACGTCAAAGATCAAGTCGGCATTGGGTGGAATCACGTCGCCCGCGCCGGACGCGCCGTAGCCCAGTTGCGATGGAATGTACAGACGCGCCGTTTCATTCAGCGACATCTTCGCCACGCCTTCGTCCCATCCTTTGATCACCTCGCCCACACCCAGGTTGAATCGGAATGTATCGGTTCGATCAAAGCTGGAATCAAATTTGGCACCTGTGGAGGCAAGCGTTCCAACATCTACCGACGTCACAACGGTGAGAAGTAAATTGGCAGCGTACTCGTACACAGTTCACGGTGACAGCGTCCCCTCGTTTGGGGTATGTGGAACGATCACCATCGTACACAACTTCCACGACGAGGGACGTGAACGTTTCTGCCGCCGACGACTTGTTCAACGTCACCGGCGAGGAGAATGACGTCGACACGTACTGCGCAGTCACAAAGAAGCAGAAGACTACCCCCAGGGCGAGGGCCTTCGGACGCCATGCCCTGCCGCCACGGTAAGCCTTGTCGCGAGACCGCGCTTGGTCCTCTGATTCATACAATCCCATTGTCGATTGTCTTTCCAAATGGGCAAAACCCTTGCAGACTACATACTTGCAACAAATAAATACTCATTTACAAAGGGTTTCATGAAACCGTCGGTGAGTTGTAAAACTCAAAAGTACATCAGCCATGAGCGATGAAGCCAGTGCGATGGCTATTAAGTTGGGCCTCCGCAGTGCCTACACGCATGACTGGAAGGCCAACACGTACCACGACAACGCGTGCGACCTGTTCTCGACAGTACCGTCGGTGCCGGCGGCGGCACGAAAGCGGCAGAAGCCAGGTAAGCGACATGCCAATCCCGTCACCGCCGCCGCTGGCGTCATGGAGCTGGTGGTTGGCAAGCCAACTCACAACAAGTCGTCGAACCTACGCAGCAGTGACCGCGCATCGCCACAAGCGGTGACAACGCCTCCACCCTTTGTCATTGGTGGTCCCCATCTTCCACCATCACTTGTGCAAACTAAAGAACGACGAAGGCCCCACTATCAGAAAAATCAGGTCGCCCCGTTGGTGTCTTCCACACAAATCGAAAAGCCCGATGGCGACGACTCGATCGCAGAGCCGTTTCCAAAGTCGAACCCTTCATCCAGGCTAGACACGACACACGACATATCAGGTGAGAGGAGCAGAGCGACCAGCCGCGTCGACTCCAGGCAAAGCAACGACGACGAGTACAAGCCACTCCGTCCAGACTCGGACATGGACAACACCAGCAGGCGCACTAGTGAAATCGACGAGGCTTCTATTATTTGGGATCAACCGACGCTGTTGCGGTACGTGGGATGCTATCCTATTCATTCTGCTGCTAGTTCACCATCCAACGCTCTCAGGTCCATCACACCAACGTCCAAGTACTACGAAAACTGCGAACGGGCGAGCATTCTTCCCGAACCCATTATCCAAAAAGCCCTCGCGTGCAAAGATGGCATTTTGAATCTCAGGTGTGAGTTCTGTTCAAGTATTACTAGGATATACTAACTGTATGTATATGCGGCGATGCCTCGCACTCGTGTAGTTCGTACAGCATGGGAGACACGCTCTTGCTCGCGTTGTCGGAAAGTTTGGGCGACATTACGTCGCTCTGCAAGATCAACTTGAAGGTACGACCACCAGGATGGATCGCTTAAAGTCAACCGTGGCCACCAGGACAACCGACTTAGCGACCACGGCATCTCGACCATCGTCGGCGGCCTCGTACGCAGTCGCGTGCGCGAACTCGACTTGTCGCGAAATTATTTCAACGCCAAGGGCATTGCACACATTGCGCCGCTGCTGACGTCCCCGTCATCGCCCCTCATGGATCTCGTGAGCGTGATCACATTTCACGGCCGAAAAAACGCAATTGAAAGTTCCCTCTATGTAGAATTTGGAAAACAACAGGTTGGGTGACAGAGGCGTCGTCGTGTTGGCGGCGGCGGTGGCAGACAGTCGGAATTTAACTCGACTCAACCTCAGGTACACAAAACCACGACTTGGCCTTAGTATGTTTGATTCGATTGACCAGTGTTCAACGGTCCTAGTCGATGCAACATTGGCCATCAAGGCGCGTCGGCGCTTGGCAACGCCCTGTGTGAAAACACGTCTTTAATCGAACTCTTCCTCTCGTGGAACAAAGTGCGCGGCAGTGGCGCCACCAAACTGTCCCAAGGACTCCAGCTCAAGTACTGAAGCATTCACTCGCTCGTTTCCAACCACTGGACGTTGTGAGCGTGTAGTGTGCGGTTGGAAACGCTGGATCTGTCGTGGAACTCGATTGGGTCGGTGACGTCGTCCGAGGCGCTGCGGGCCATGTGCACGACTCTGGCCGAGAACAACGTGTTGACCCACTTGGATTTGAGCCACAACCGCCTGCTAGAGAAGGACTGCCAGCTCGTGTCCAACGCTTTGCGGGGCAATTCGAGCCTTCGCGGACTGCACATTGGAGGCAACGACGTTGACATTGACGCATATGGGGTTGTGTTTCCAGATGCCGCCCAGAACGACCCGGCGAGCGCGCACATTTTTTCCCGTTTTGGGGGCAACTCTGCCAGTAAACCTGCGTGGGAAAAGAGGAGCAACTGCTGGATATGCGAGCGGTGGACTGAAGTCAGGTACTGGGAATCATGAGACTCATTGAATATATACTGACTAGTATACAAGAGACCGAGGACTGGAATATACGCTTGTATCTTAGATTCACGTGGAAACAACACTCGACCAAGCCTAGTGAAGTCCTTTTGAGAGCCGAGTTTGACTATTGGACGCCTCACCACACCCTTCCCAGCTCCCACGACCCCACGATATGGGAGATCCATCGGATGGTGCCGCCTGGAACAATGCAATTCTTCTTTGTGGTCGACGGAGTGGCTTCGACAACCGACGCCCACATTGTGCAGAAGTTTCAACCGCGAATATGGGGTGGAATAAGCAACTTCTGTCGTGGACTGGACATGCCGGCTTCCAGTCAAGTCAACATGATCCAAGTCGAAGCAACCGACATCCTCGCAGATATCAAGTGCAAACCTCGGTCGAAAACTCCCGGGCCAGGGCAAACCGACGACTGGTTTTCCAAGTCTGTCTTTTGTACTTATCAGCAAGACACTTCCCAACATTTATCGAATGCGTTCGAGTCGGATTGGATTGTGTCGAGGGTACGCATTCAATTACACAAGCAACTTTTGTCGACAGACCTCATCTCTCTTCTTGAGGTGTAGTTACCCAAGCTAAGCAAAGACCCAAATGAGCTAGACAAGGCCAAGCAACTACTCGCCAAGAACTTTTCCATGTTGAAAGCTGTGTTCAAGCACTATGCGACCAGCGGGTACGACCAGCGTGAATCGCGATATTGTTTAGTGCTATTGAATCGTTATCATCCCCCATCTCACTCTTTGAAAAGGGGCACGGATCCGTATACACTAGGGTCGAATGCATTTTTCGACTTTATTTGCGACTGCGATGTAGTCGACCAAGACACTTGTACACGGGCCGAAGTGGAAATGAGTTTTATTTCGGCCAGCTCGTCGGGGCCTAAGGTAGAACGAGTACATTGTAGTAGGAGTACTAGTATATACAGTTAGTGTACATACATAGTCCTTATATATGTGGGCGACTAGACCAAGTGGAACACGCGGCGCAGTCTATTTCGCTTTCAGTTTATCGAGACGATTGCGTTTCTGGCCGTGTCCAAGTTTGTCAAATCCAAGCGCGCGACGTCCGTCCATGATGCCATTGCCATGTTCGTGCAGCATCACATTGAACCGCACGCTACTTGGCACGACAGCCAGGCGTATCGAACTCACAAGTCGGTGGATGCGCAGCCCAGTTGCCTCTACTCGCCCCAAGTGGACTTGATCTTCAAGGATCACTTGTACCTGCTCAAGGAAGTATTTGCATCTTTTGCTGGCACGATCGACACGACCCCCCCTACCACCAACGAAAAAGCCAAGCGGCTGAGCTTTGCCGAATTCACGAGTTTATGCGACGAGGTGCACTTGACGGACGAGTCGTTGCCAGCTCGGGACTTGAAAATTGCGCTCATGCGATCGAAAGAGACCGAAGTACGTTTGTTTTTTCCGTGGGTAAAACCCAACACACATATTGTGCTTTCGAGTGACATTTCGTTCGTTTAAATCGATTTGATTGGCTACTTCAGAAGAGCTCAAAATTATTGGCCAATCAAAACCCATTTCTCAATGAAATTGAACCAATCAGACCGATTGTGGATCGGTTTGGTCGGCGCGATTCGATTGCACCCCCTCCCCAAATTTGTTTATATCAAATCGACAATACTTACTTTATAGATCTTTGACCCACTGGGGGACGGTGACGACTGGAAGCGCATCACGTTTGGCGAATTCCTCGAAGCATGCGCGCGGATGGCCGATGGAAAAGACTACTCTGAACTATATGACCGCGTCAAGCTAGCAGCGCGTTCTGCGGCTGTGGACGGCACTTCATTTGAGTTTTTAAAAGTCCACACGTCCACAGTCGACCAGTGGAGAAGCCACACTGGCCAGTTTGGCCTGAAACTTCCTGTACGAGATATGGACATTTATATCCAACTCAACTTGGACGTACTAGTAGCTTGATGTTGTCATTGTGAACTGCTGCGAGATTGACATTGATGGCTTATAAGTACACGATGATCATACCCAACGGATTGTGTATGTGCTGTGGTTTCCTTAGGTCCTGTTGAAGCAAATGGTACTACCAGTAGTCCGCGCCCGCAAGATTTCAATTCCACCGCTGATGACGAGGCAAATCAGGATTGTTGCGACCATGTTGCAGCTTGAAACCGACATGGTGTAAAATCATACAAATATATTTATATATATATACTCGTCCAGCGCTGTGCTTGACTCTTGCGATTGTTGTGGGCCTATATATATATCTTTACTCGGCAGCTTGGGCCAGTTCGAGCTTGTGCAGTCGCACCGCTTCGAGGAACGCTGGCACGGAGAATGTCCGACCGGTCTGGTTCGTTTGCATGGCTTTGTACACGGCGTGGTTGTATGCTTTCTGCCACAGTCTGGTCACGGCATGGCGGATCTTATCCTTTCGCTCTGCTTCCTGAATGGCAATCTGCTGCTTGGACAGGGACCGCGCTTCGTCCAGCATGATGTACCCCGTAGCGACCACGGCCATAAAGTTGAGTATGAGCATAATGTTGACAATTTGCTGCTGGTTGAGCAGATTCAGCCCCGTTTGGGCGTTCAGAACGAGCACGAGACCCACCCACAGCGTCAGAATGAGCTGGAACTGCGTCATGCTGCTCACGAGGTTGTTACTCCAGGCCACGTACGGCCGGTAGTACAGGATGCCGCTCATGAGGAGGATGCTCCACGTGATACTTAGCACGGCCTTCAACACTGGGTTGTTGTGCACAAAGATCACGAGGCCGTTCATGAACAACTTGCGCAGCAACTCGAGGACTTCAAACCACCAAAACTCGGGCACGTAGTTTTGGTAAATGAACCCCACGCGCAGTCGGTTCACCGAGTCCTACAAGACCATATCCATTATGAATACTACCCCATCGAATCATATATATATCTATATATATATCTATATATAGAATCCAACGTTAGCAGCTCTTTTCAAGATAGTATATGGACGACGTTGTTACCGTCATGTTGAGATAACACATGTACTCGTACAACAAGTCGTTTTCAACGTCGTAGAACTCGTGCTCTTTGATGTATCGGCCCCGCGTGGCAAAATACGCGCGCATATTGCGGGTCCACTTGTGCCTCAAGTACCGATACCGAGGGTTCTTCAATATGATCATGCGCTCCCGGATGTTGGCAGTGCGGACGCGGTTAATGACGATGTAAAAGAAGAGCGGGACACCGGCCACCCACGCGCCGAGCCCCACGAACCCAAAGAGCGAGTAAAATCCCCACTGGGCGTCATAGCACACCAAACTTCGGTCCACAACCATGTAGTACTTGTTGCCAATCTCTTGGCAGTTGAAGATGTTGAGAATGTACTGGCACACGTTGGGGTACAAGATGAGCAGCAGCCACATAAACAGCTTGAAGCACTTGTTCTTGTACGAGTGGTAGTTCATGCGCAGCTTAGTGCGGGCCTGCCACACGCGGAGGTTGGCCCTGAGCGTCCGGTCCAGCAGCTTCCCACTGAGGACGTCGTCGCTTGGGCACTGGTGCTGCAAGTGCCGAGACGGGTACACAGACAGCACGTCTGTTTTGACTGTGGAAATGCCTAGTTCGCGCTTGATTTTGCGGTCGTCGGGGGCGTTCGCGTCCGGTTCGCTGTCCACAAGGCAGCTCAATCGATGTAAACTCTGCCGGAGCTTCGGAGGCACTTTGCCGCCTTGAGCGAGCGTAGCTGGCAAACGTTCATATACACGCCTTGAATACGACTCGCGCACGGGATGGCCGCACCGGGTGCAGTTGCGGGGAATCGACGACAGCTTCTTCTCGTACGAGTGGATGCCGTGCACGTAAAAGAATGCAATTACACCGAGCAAGAACCCAAGGATTACAAACAGCAAGCTATTGGAATATAGTATTCATATGATTGAACATATATATATATATAGGTAGATCCTTACATCAGGTCAAAGTAGAACGTGCGTTCCATGATACAATCCAAGCCCGCCACCGCGATCAAATCCTATTTTCGACGTCGATTATGCTGTGATATATATATAATCATTTGATATTTACCAGGTTGAACTTGGACGTCGAGTCCATGGCGCTATTGACCGTGTTGGGCCACTGCACTTCGTACGTTTTCTTTAAGTTGCCAAAGATTTGGAAAAATCCAATGAGAATTTTGATCTTTTCTGGGCTCAGGTACACCCCCACAATCACATTCACGGGCGCGATGCCAAACACAATCGACTTGTCGTGCTTCTTCTTTTCGGCTGCTTTCAGCTCGTTCTTTGCCTTCCAAGCAGAGACTTTGGCTTCGATATACTTGGCCACCTTGCCCTTTTCAGCCACGCGGACATTGTGCACTTGAAATTTTCGATCTGCATGGGCTTTGCCGAGAATCTTCACGTCCGTGCCATCCTGTACATCGATAAGTAAAACGTTATTTGAGCTTGGATTATATATATATTTGTTATCATTTCTAGTGTACTTACAGCCAAGAAGCCTCGAATGCCAACGACAACTCCAACGAGCAGTAGTAGCACCAGCCCTGGAAGCAAGAAGTTTTGCCACGTCAGTCCGCTCCGAATCGCAGCATTCACGTCCTCGCACGCTACACATATATATATTATCGTGAATTATATAACTAGATACAAAGCATATTCAAAAATACATGGGATAATACTATGACGTACAGGCACATTCACCAGACGACGTTCGTTTATGAAATGGTTTGCACACGGAACACGTGGGTCCTTGATACCCTGTCGCACACGGAATTGTGTCAGTGTTGATTTGAGGTTTGTCTGCGACAACGTCGGCTGGACACGACCCAGGGACCTATACAAAACACAACATCTCATATATATATATATATACATCACAACATCTCATATATATATATGTATAAAAACACCCAATATATCATCCCGTTCGTACTTCGCATTTATAAAACGACGAATTCGTCAAGCATGAGTACTGGCGTTCCGGTGGCCAATACTTTTGGAACGCAATGCTAGTCTTGAGATGCGCACAGTCGTTCATAACCAAGTTCAGATCAATGGCGGATGATTCCTTCAAGTTGGTCACACCGCCCACTTGCTTGGCAGCGAATTGTAGACACGGATCCGTAGAGTCCCACGTGGACGGAACACATCCGGCTAGCACGGTCTTGGTCGCTTCGAATGTCATGAAGTTGGCCACCGTGCGCGGAAAGGTCACGCCGTACGCGAGTTGGACGTCTGGGAACGCAACGTTCACCACAAACTGGTCGCAGTTGCCGCCTTTAGGACAGTCAAAGCAGTGCTGGCCATCCAAACTAGACGGCAAATAATCACCACTTTGCAATACGACGACTGGAACAATCGATGGACAATGGGTCGTACCTATACTGTCCCACGCCACAACGAGTACACCGCCTAGAACAACCAGCCCAGCCATCGTGTCAGGATTATATACGACTAGTACTACTACCTACTGTACTATAGTACTACTCGTACTTACTTGTTTTCGGCCAGTCGAAAGCCCGGTTTGCAAGGATACACGGTCACGTTCAAGTCAATGTATTGGTAGCCTTCATTGGCCAATGGAATCGAGCACACTGCTTCCAGTGCGTACGTGATGTTGGCTCCATCGCTGACGACGGCGGCGTTGAGAAAGGTCACAGTGCCAGTTTGAGATAAAAAGGGCACGCCCGGTTCGAAGAGGATGCCTGTCGTCTGATTGGTCGCTGCTTGGATGATGCACGTGGACGAGTTGTCTGTCACGGACTGCTGGCCGTAGTAGTCCTGCACCATCAAGCGTGGCCACAGATTCTTGCTCTCTCCACCATCCACAGACACATTCACAGGCACAATCGACTCGACTTCGTCGACCTTGACCAAGTACGTGCCGCTGGTCGCATGCGTGGGCCACCACGACACGGCAAACTGCATCGAATCCGTTGCCTTGTCGTACATATCGTTGCTGTGAATCGAACAGTCGCTGCAATGGAATACGTCGGGGGCGGTGGTACTGCCAATGAGCCAAAACACTCCGCCGCCGCTCGTGGCCACGTTCGAAGTGACGCTCAGACGCTGGGAAACCGTCGTGCTACTCTTTTGAACGAACACAGCGCCGCCTCGAAACGAAGCTTGGTTGGCGGTAAATGACGAATCCTGTAATTGTACCCACGAGGTTGTAGCTAGGTGCAGCCCTGCGCCGTCCACCGCCACGTTCTCTACAAAGGCGCAATGCGACATATTCAACGCGGCGTTCCCGGCAACAGCGATGCCGCCCCCGTTGCTCGCGGCTTGATTCTCGTAAAACTCGGCCGAGTCCAAACTCAATTGACTGGCGCTTTCCATGTAGATGCCCCCGCCACTTCGACCGACGTTGCCAGTGAAACTCGACTGGTTGGTCACGGCAGCCACCGTTTTCGACAGCAAGACGATGGCACCGCCAACATCGTCGGCTACGTTTTCAACGAATACACACCCACTTGCGACGAGGTTCCCACTGCGATCCACGGCTACCCCAGCGCCACGGTCAGCCGAATTGCGATGGAATGTACACCGAATCAGCGTCGACGTAGTGTCCGAGATGTACAGCCCACCGCCCAAGACGGCTGCATTCTCGGTAAAGGTCACGTCGGTGAACGTTGAGCCCGATCCACGTCCCACGTAAATACCTAGTGATTATAGCTTAGAACACGGATTCTACATATATATATATTGTCAAGTCGATTCGAAATTGGAGTGGGGTGGTGCTCAATCGAATGAGCAGCAGCACCCCAATCGGCAGACAATCAAAGATCGACCAATCAAAACCCAGAACACGAATCAAGTGGCCAATCAAAAAATCCACTCTTCGACCAATTCAGCATCAAATTAGTGTGTTACTGAAATTAGTGTGACTGGACGCATTTTACATACAAAAGTCAATACAAAGAATCAATCGATAGATTTGGCGAATCAACACTAAAGTCCATATTTTGGGTCAAAGGACTATATATATATATTGACCCAAACAAAATATGACCCAAAATATGAACTTTAGTGCTGATTCGCCAAATCTATCGATCGGTTCTATATATATATATATGTACACTACCGCTTCCAAAATGCAGTGCCGTGTTGCTTGATACAACGGAGGCGTTCAGAACGACCGAGTTCTTTCCAGACGCAATGTAAATGGCCGCGCCATCGTTGGTCACGGTGTTGCCATCGACGGTAGCGTTCTTGCCAATCAATTTCGAATTCCGTTGAATGTAGATGCCTCCTCCGTCGTACTTCGCATCTACGCATTATATATTAAAAACATATATATATATACATCCACTCCTCGTACCACAGTCTCCAACATGCCCTGAAAACAGATACATTGTCGACTCGTCCAAGAAGACTCCGCCACCGAATTGAGTCGCACGGTGGGTAACAATAGACGACTCATCGCGTATGGTTAACGTTGCCGTGGCCACGTAGATCCCCCCGCCAAACACTGCAGACCCACATGTGACGACGGTGGAACCGGCCAGCGTCGCACTGGACTCTTTTCCGATGTACAGGACGCCCCCATGTGTTGCAATAGGGACAGAGTTCATGGAAGCACAGTTACCAGACAAGGTGCAACTGGTGAACGTGCCTTGGCTGTTGGATTCTAGGTACACTGTCGCACCCTGTGTCGCAGAGTTGTGAGAAAACGTGCTTGCTGTAAAGGCAAAGCGTGTGCTCTTGAACGACACGGCCCCTCCAAAGCCTCCGCCATCCACGGAGTTGTTGGTGAAATCGCAACGGATAGCATTTACATTCGCAGAGAGCACTCGAAAAGCACCGTGCCTGGAACCCTTGTGGTTGGCCACAACGGTGTCGATCACGGTAACGTTGGCGCTGGAATAACTGAAAGATGCGTCGCTGTTGACGAGAAGCGCAGCCCCCGACGGAGCCACGTTCGAGTCAAACAGACAACTTTCAATGGTCAGCGTCGTAGACTCCATCACAAACACCCCCCCGCCTTCACTCGATGCCAAGTTGAATTGAAACAAACACCTTCGAAACGCCCCGCTCGCTCCGTTCGAGACATAGGCTCCACCTCCACGGTACGCTTGGCCGGCCGAAATGTTCCAATTGGCCAATTCAAACCCTGTCACAGATTCCCCTATAAACACATTGGCGCCGCCAAAGTACTCGGCCGTTGCGTTGTCAAAGTAGTTGCCCGTTAACAGGCTGTATGTGCCGGTTTGGCTGCTGACCGTCGTGGTATTGCCAATCCAGAAACCAGGTCCCTCCGCGGCAACGTTGTGCTCGACGACGACTCTGTCGTGACTGACGTTGGCGTAATTCAGGTACATGCCACCGCCTTGGACGCCAAAGTTGCGTCGAATGGAGCTGTGAGTCAGGTAGATCGAGCTTTCGTAGAGGTACATCCCACCTCCTTGGTTGGCCTCCGAGTCTGCGACGATGCAAAACGCACACGTGCCACTCCACTGACTTCCAGACACCCCACCACCTCTCCACGCCGTGCCATTCACACTGTTCACGTACGACATGGAGCTATGATTCGCCAAGTGGATATTGCCCCCCATGGTGTTGGCTTCGTTATGGGATAGGCTTATGAACCCAGTCAGCGCGCCAGGAGGTTCCAACGAAGCTGACGATAGGAACACGCCGCCGCCG
This sequence comes from Aphanomyces astaci, assembly GCF_000520075.1. Classification (NCBI taxonomy): domain Eukaryota; phylum Oomycota; class Saprolegniomycetes; order Saprolegniales; family Verrucalvaceae; genus Aphanomyces; species Aphanomyces astaci. The sequence continues at coordinate 208,626 of NW_009798342.1, read as the reverse complement.
TCCGTGGCCGAGCAGTGTTGAACCAGTACATTCGAGTGCTCGACGGTGGACCTTAGCAGGTACAAGCCACCGCCTTGGCCGGGAGTGGAGCAAGAATCCACGAAGACGTCCACCAGGCCAACCGTGCATAATTGAGCGAACATGGCACCTCCCTTGTCATGTGCGATGTTGTTTTGCAGCGTCACAGACCTTAAAGACGACGGCGATGGGCTTGACAACGCACTCACTCCGCCGCCAAACGCCGCTTTGTTGAACTGTATCACACATCGGCCAAGACCAGTACCAGTGACCAAGTGGGCTCCGTCGACGTGAAGCCCACCTCCGAACGTCGCGGCGTTGTCTTGAACAACGAAAGAGTCGGTCACAGCGCGAACATTTTCGAGGACGCCACCTCCACCGTGTTGAGTCGCGGTGCAATTGGCCACTGTGACAGAGTTGAGTTGGAGAGAAGGAGAAGAAATAGCGTGGAATCCACCGCCGTTGGGCGCCGTACAACGAGATATCGACGCGAGTTGTAACGTTGACTCGCCTTGGATGAAGATGCCACCACCAGACATGCCAGCTGCGTTCTCGGCAATGTCCACAGGACCAGTCAGTGCTGCGGTGCGAAGGTAGACGCCACCGCCGCTTGCATTCGCCGTGTTATGAGTAATAACCACGAGCACCAACTCCACCGTGGAATTCACCACACTCAAGCCACCGCCATGCAGTTCACTTGTACACTCGTGGATCGTCACACCAGTCACAACGCAAGTTGTGTCGTGAATCGCCATGCCACCACCCCACTTGGCCGAATTCTGAGACACGGTAGACTGGCGAAACCAAAGCCATTGGTCGGACAAGGTGAACACGCCGCCGCCCGACTGCATTGCATGGTTCAACATGATGACGGAGTTAGAATCCGAAACGGAAGATGACGTCAACAAGTACAAGCCACCGCCGTCGGTTGTGGCATTGTTCGACGTTAGACGCACATTCGACGATGCCAAGCTCCCGTTGATGGCAATACCGCCGCCGTATGACGCTACGTTGAGTGCAATTTCAAGTGGACCGAGGGGATCGGACCAGAGGACGTTAGCCAAACCCAAGGCGAAGACGCCACCGCCGTACCGTGTCGCAGAATTCGACTGGATAAACGAACTCCAACCTGAGACAGCGGACGACCCGTCTGCGTATATGCCACCACCGTCTAACAGAGCCAGGTTGTCGGTAATCCTCGAGTTGTTGAGCGTAACGCTGCTGTTGTACGCGTATATCGCACCGCCATAGTTGGCCGAGCACTGGGATATAACGGATTGTTCGAGATACACACTGGACAGCTCGACGTAGATCCCGCCCCCTAGCTCGGACGAACCCACTCCACCACGAACTGAACTCTGAAATAGCTTCAACACGCCACCTCCTGTGACACTGAGCTGCGCAGAGTCGGTTTCACGAGACTGAAATGTCACCCCTGTGACACTGACCATGCCACCGTCGACACTCCACTGGCCTTCGGGGCACGTAAACACAGTCAACGAGGCGCCGTACACTCCATGTATGTCAATCTGCGCGTTTGAAATTTGCACGTCGCAGTTGATCGCGCCGACATACTCGCCCGGATACAGCAGAATTGTCTTCTTCTTGGTCGATGGAAACGAAGACAGAAAGTCGAGTGCTTTGGCTAGACTTCGCACGGCTTTACTTGCAGTGCCGTGGGCAGTGGCGTTCATAACCGCCCCCGTCCCTCGCTCGTCGTTCCCCTGCTTGGCATCCACGAGCATCACCACTTCGTCTGGACCCGAAAACGCAGAGCCATCCGGACACACCAGTCCATTGGTGCACAAAATGCGCTGGCTGCAGTCTTCTCCAGTGTACCCGACACTGCACAGACACAGACCGGACGCTCCGGTGCAAATGCCATTGTTAGCACATGAAATATTCTGGTGTGATGGGCACGGAATCTGCGTCACCCGGGGAGTGTCCTTGGCAGCATCGAATGATTCCACGTTTAACGTGATACCATCCAGTGTCACAGACGAGTCTGTCGTGAACGTGACAAACATGTCGCTGTTGGCAAACGTGGAGACGATGCCAAATGGTTGGTGGCGAGTGCATCCGCCACGCCACAGCACCATACTCATGTTTGTGGTCGGATTGATTTCTTCAACTAGTACTTGGTCGTGGTCGCACTCGACCGAAAACGTTGCAAACTATATATACCAGCAACATAAGTAGGATAACTTGTCATGTACATTTGAACCAGGGCCAAAGGTACGTACGTTCAAGTACGTGTGTACAAGTGGTCCCGTGGAGTGTTGTAGCTTCCATATTTTGGTTTGGTTGTTCGCGTACCCTTGTTGAACGATACTTAAGGCGAGATCATTTGAACATGCGATGACGGGATCGTGGGCTGTCAATGTGGATGTCATTGCAGGCGCACTCCAGTGGGACAAGGACTGATCGCTTCGAATTTCTTGGATTCGATACGAATATGGCTGTCCTGGCGTCAGGTTCTGCGTATCTTCAAAGGACAAAGTCGTGCCAGTGTAGATCAGTATGCTGTTACGATCGACGTTGTATCCCACTGCGCGGGGCGATACCCTCCACGCCAGTTGGACGGAATCCTGCGATACTGTACAAGATTCAGACATTATTATCGTATCTAGTCATTGAATTTGAATTTTTACCGCATTGAACCACGGGTGGCAGCGGTGCATTGGCATCAGCTGGCGTTGTGAGAGTTAGAGTCTTGCTGACGTCTCCCAATTGATCAAACGTCACTGCCCTCTACAAACAACCTGTTATACCCAGCATGATAATAGGACCACAACAATGAACGAGACCAACTTACCACGGTCACACTGTATTGCGTTAGAGGTGTCAGATCGTCAACCGTGCACAGCACAACTTGGCTTGCATCAGCTGGTACATCAACCAGTTGGGTGACGAGGGTACTTGTACCGACGGTGGTGACGTCCACCGAGTACATTTGCAGCACACTGCCACCGAAATCTCTCGGCGCACTCCACGCCAAGTCGATAGCTGTAGCGTACATGTTGACCATCCCAAAGTTGACTGGTGTGGACGGCGCAGAGTTGATTTCCGTGCGGACTTCGAGCACATTACTCGGACTTGACATACCAATCGCATTCGCGGCTTGCAAGGTCGTTGCAAACGTCGCTGTGGCCTCCAGACCCGAGATTGTGCATTGAAACAGCATGCCTTCGCACATCTTGACGTCGTGCGTGTCGACATTCACCAGCTTTAGTACAAACGCAGTGATAGACGACCCGCCGCTGTCAGTTACGGCGTTCCACGAGAATGACAGCAGTCCCCCCGTTGCTTTATCCAGCTTTGGCGAGTCTGGAGGTCCTGGCGTCGTGGGTTGAGACGTCTGGCCCGACTGCTGCGGAGACCCGCCGCTTGTACCTCCTTGCACCGACACGGCTCTGACTTGAAAATCGTACACTGTCGAAGGGTTCAAGTTGCCAACTGTGACACTGCCAGACGCATCGAGGCGGCGGCGACGATGTAGCGTCGAAACACTTTCGAGGTCCGATGTGACAACGCTCAGCTCCCTCGTCGAGCTGGTTGATGAGGCAGATTGTACGAACTCGGCGTGGGAGATCGTCGTGACGAGCACATTGTTGGCATACACGGCGTAGGATAGATCTGCCAGCGGCACCCCGCCAGTGTCCAGGGGAGGAGTAAAGCTCAGTGTCACAGCCCCCCCCGACTGACTCAGGATCTTTGGCGTCGTGGGCGGGAGTGCGGGGGAAGCGGCACTTGTGCTCAACGTTGCATACGCACTAGCCGATCCCGTGCCCATGAGATTCACCGCCGCCACTCGAATGTTGTAAGCTGTGGACGCCAGCAGCCCGTAAAACGTAAACTGGTTGGCCGACGTGAGCTGGGTTCCGTCGATGCCTTGCACTTCCACGACGTAACTCGTAACTTTCTCGCCGCCGTCGTCGCTAGGGGGTGCCCATCCCACAGTAATGGACCCGCCAGTGTGATTCACAAAGAATGGACTCCACGGCGGCCCAGGCACGGAGATACCCGACGTTTTGAACGTCTTGACCAGCATCGACGCCAAGCCAGCTGACCCAGCCGAGGATGTTGTGTCCACTCCAAAGTAGTAGGACGTTTCTGACGCGAGATTCATCACCCACGCACTGGTTCTCGTGTCATTTTGGATCAAATTCCACACATTTGACGTCAATGGCTTCATGTACAAGCTGAAGATGAGCGTGTCGTTCATACCGACGCCGCGATCGAACGGCGGCTGCCACGCCAGTGTGATCCCGCCGCCCGTGCTGGACGTGTCGACCAAGGATGTGACAGGGTGCGGCAAGGATGTTTCATTGGTGCGGAAGAGCCCCACGGGGCTGCGACTGCCCGCGCTGGATGATTCGCATGCGGACTTCAAATTTACGGCCATTACAGACACATTGTACCACGTTAGTGGACTAAGCCCCGGTACCAGCATGATACAATCCATTCGGAGGTTGCCAAGCACGGTAGACGCGTCTTCGATGGCGAAATTCAAGATCTGCGATGTGGTTAACATATGCATTTGCTCACAAGATCTATTATACCTCGTCGCCTTGTACGAATACTCGGTACGAAGTAATGGGAACGCCGCCTACGATGATGGGTTTCAATCTTAATGCCAAGGATATGGTGAAGTAAGTATATATGATAGTAGACCTGTGTCCAATGGGGAATTGACTTGTAGACGCAGCACACTGCCAGATGGATAATCCAATCGGATCGGCACTGGAGGGCTCGACGGTAATGTGAGCTGAGTGGTCGAACACGCAAATACATTGCTTGCACTGCCCAGTGCAACCATCTCAAAGTTGTCGACATTCAATCCAATATATGGCGACGTCAGTCTAATTTCACTGGTGTCTGGTTGTTCGTCCTCTGGAAACCACAAAATGTCCTACAATACGTAGAATTAGCCATTAAATACTAGTGCCAGACAGATAATCCTTTGATGTGCATGGATGTTCTCACCATCATTTCAATGGTTTTATAGGCCGATCGCGGAATCGGAGTCGTCGTTGTGATTGCTTGTCGGCCGTTCGAAATGGACCCCAACCCCGGCAATACTTGTGCTTCTATTGACGTGACCGCCACAACCGCAAACTCATACCATGTCTTTTGATACAGTCTGGCAATGGTCGCAGAGGTTTCCGCTGCAAACAACGCCCACTGGAACGGATTATACTCTGACGTGGCGCTGTCTACTCGAAAATACACGTTGTAGCCCACGATGGCTGCCCCACCTACATACACACACACAAAAACTGGTTATGCAGTGCTACTTCACTTCGGGATCTGTGTGACACTGTACCAGTGTCGTCAGGTGGTTGCCATTCCAACGTGATAGCGCCCCCAGTTTGAACCCTCGACAAGACATTCGTGGGTGGCCCAGGTAGACTCGGAAGGCCCGTCCGGAATGTAAAGTTGGCCGATGGGGTACTGTATCCCATAGTGTTTATGGCCTACATACACTAATAGTTATATGTGATTGAATAGACTGATCTTCGAACCTGAAACTGAAACGTATACGTTGTGTTGGCAGTGGGCAAGTACACTGCGTACAAAGCTGGATTCGTCGGCATGGCCGTGCCAACTCTCTACATATATTGATTGCCTCAGTACCTAGAACTCGACTTCACAACGACACTTTACCTCAAACTGACTGCGTTCTCGACTGTACACAAACACGGTATAGTTGACATCCACAACGCCACCAGTATCATCAGGAGGGGAAATCACCAACAGCATAAACCCGCCCGTAACTTGGCTGAGTTGCACACTGGTGACCGTGCCAGGCAACGAAGGCAACGACGTTGTTTGCGCAGTGAAGTTCATTCCGCTACTGGTGCCAATTCTGTTGATAGCGCAAATGGAGAGGGTGTAGGTCGTGGAAGCCATCAAGCCACCAATGGAAGCTGTTGTTGCATTTGTCAGAGTCGTCACGGCTTTGACAAGCGAGCCGTTGGAAAATACATTCACGGAATACTGGGTAATAAACACCCCCGCGCCCCCCGTATAAGGCGGAGGTAGCCACGCCAACTGCAGCAATCCACCAGTGGATTTGACCACGTTCAGTTGATTTGGAACTCGAGATGGAATCGCGGGCGTCCAGTCGTTGTATATCGTCGCGCAAAGCACGTCGTTTCCCTCACGATTCAAGTACCCGCCGCCGCTAACTTTGACCAATGTGAGGCAAAAGAAGAGCAGTGGGAACTGTGGTCGCTGGTTGTTGATGATCGATACAATCAAGCTGGCTTGTGTCACGTTCGTTGCAAACGAGATGCGCTGGTTCGGCAGAAGTTGGTACTCTGTGCCGGATCGAGCGGTGCCGTTGCGCGAGGCGGTGGCGTCGGAAGGAGTCCACACGACGGTCGACATGGCACCGCGCAGGCGACGAATGGGAATGCTCACCAAGCCCGCGTCCTCCCGCACTGTGATCGTAGACATGCCGAAGTCAAACGCTCCAGCATTGTCTTCTTCGTCGACAAAGATGGTCACGTTCGCAAACAACGACGTCACAACTGCATTCGTGGATGTATCTGCAATCAACTCGAGGGAAATGGATGCGTTTGGGTTGTACGCTGTGGATGCCGTGATGGCCACGACCACACTGGCCTGCGTTTGCAGATCTTGCAACGTGATGGAACTTGGGCAAGTGAACACGACGTTTCCCGTGCTTGTGCTGCGAATGGTGTACCGCACAGCCCCAGATGTGCCCCCTCGACGGACCAGCGGCACAGACACCGAGCCGGCATCGATTTTGGTTTGAACGGTCGATACGCCCCACCCACAGGTGCCCTTGGCCAGTGACAGCGTTTGCATTTGCTGCACATTGGACCAAGTACTCGCCCCAGCCACGTTGCGACTCCGCACTGAGATGTTGTACAAGGTATTGGGAGCCAAACCAAGGACGACCATCGATGTATTCTTGACGATAGATGCCGTTGTGTTGCTTTGACTAGACTGGATCCGTATATCAAAGGCCAGCGTGTCGGGGCTTCCCCCGTCGTTGACGGGCAGTGTCCAATTGATTGCTACCGAAGTAGCTGTGGCCTCCACCAACCGTACGCTGTCTACCATGGAAGGCGTCGACGGCGCCGCAGTGGTAAACACGAGCCCGTCACTCAACGGCCCTTCGTATCCGTTGAAAGCACTGGCTTGAAACACGTATCTCGTGCGAGCGAGTAGTCCCCCCGCTGAGATATTGTAACTGGACACGTTGGACGATGTCACAGGAACCACCCCTATAATGGTGCTATTGCGATACAGTGTCAATTTGGAGACGGAGAGGCCGCCTGTATCCTGCGGCAACGTCATTTCCACAACTACGAACGCCCCTACTTGACTTCGCACGACGGGGATCGAAGGAGAAGTCGGCGGAGTGGCTTTTGAGGTGGTTGCATTGACCACCGCAGCCGTTCCGTTGCTGACGTCATTTCTCGCAAACAACGTCACTTGGTACGTGGTATTTTGAGTCAGCCCAGTAAACACACAAGTTGAGCTGGTGGTGGGGATCCACTTGTCCTGCATCAACGCCCCCGTTCGCGTCAACAAGCAATAGGTTCCCAAACTCGCCAGCCCTCCATTCGAGTATGGAGGGTCCCAGGAGGCAGCGACGGTCCCGCCCGTGACTGCAGTCCTAACGTTCAGCGGCGCCGACGGCGCGGTTGCATTCGCCGTGCGGAACGTCACAGGGTCACTGAATGCACTCGGGTATCGGCTATTTCGTGCCATGATCGTGTATGTGTACGAAGTAGAGGCCATCAACCCACTGTCTTCAAACGACGTTGTGTTGGAGTGTCCGATACTGACTTCATTGCGACGGATTTCATAGTCCGAGACGGTGGCGCCTCCAGTGTCTATGGGAGATTGCCATACAAACACAAGGCGATCGGCCATCGCTTTGGTTACACCAATGGACGTGGGTGCAGACGGCGATGATACGTCGGTGGTTGCTGCCAGTGTCGTGGGGCTAGGCGTTGAGCTACCCCCTTCCGAGAACGCCACGACGTAGTAGCTCTGGTTGGACAGTGCTCGAAACCCATAGATTGCAAATGACACATTCGTGCCATTGTACAAGGGTATTTTTGGGAGTGCATACAACACGTAGCGCACGGACGTGGACCCGCCAGAGTCCAAGGGGGGGGTCCATGTGATTTCGACCATTCCCCCCGTGGCTTTGGTCACGATAGGTGCAGCTGGCGTCGACGGAGCTGTCGTGAGTTTGGTTTTCACCACAATGCGATTGCTTTCCTGGATGTAGCTCGGGTTGAAGCAGTGGCTCATGGACGTCAGCGCCACGACTGCGAAAACGTACGTCGTGTTGGGATTCATGTTGAACAGTGTCACATTTGTCAAGGCTTTGGTAGTCTCGTCTTGGTAAGCAATGGATGGGGAATTTGTGATGATGTCCAGAGAAGAGTATTGACGTACGGCATACCCCGCGATTGGGATTCCGCCTGAATCGACGGGAGCTATCCACTGCAGGCTAATTGCACCACCCGTGGGTGCTGCCGATAGAGTCAAGTTGAGCGGACTTGTGGGAATGCTAACGGCCGAAGTCACAGCTTGAATGGAGCTAGACACATCGCTGGCTCCCTACAACGACATGTTTCACTTCAATAGCAGTATATATAGGTATCGTACAATGGCGTTGATGGTCTGGCTGGTCACCGTGTAGACAGTACTAAACGTGAGACCGTAGACCGTAGGCGTGTTGTTGGAGCCTTTGTAAACAAGTGCAAAGACACTGGGAAAGGTTGGGCTGTTCATGTACACAGCATATTGCAAAATGGGCACCCCGCCCGTGTTGATGGCCGGTGAAATGCGAAAGTTCAACGCTCCTCCAGTGGACGATACCAGTTCTGGAGGAAACGGCTTGGACGGGGTGTTGGCTGTGGTGGTTGAGCATGTAATGTACGCAAAGAGCGACGAAATATTAAACGCATTCATGGCTTGGACTCCAATGGAATACAATTTGGACGCATTCAGTCCATCACAAAGCATGGTGGTACTCACCGTTCGAGTCACAGGACGAACACTAATGTCTGCGCACATGACTCTGTACTCGGCAATGGGAAACCCGCCAGTATCCATGGGAACATCCCACGCCACCGTGAGGCTGCCGCCTGCGCGCCCAGAACACCGCACGTTTCTCGGCAACGACGGCACAGACGGTGACAGTGTTTGGAAGGTGACGGCGTCACTGTATGGCCCTACCAATAAACTCGTTTCGGCAGCGATTCGCGCCGTGTAGTTGGTCGTGGAATTGAGTCCGCCAATGGTAACACTGGTCTCGTTCACTCGATTCGTGAGCTCAAACCCTGTCGCAACGATCTTGACCGTGTAGAATGTCACGGGTAGGTTATACCCGCCCGAGTTGGCCGGCGCACTCCACGAAAACCGCCCCAAGCCACCAGTTAGCCACGCCACAGCAATATGAGTGGGTGGTCCAGGTGGCGACACGACGTTGCGCTCTGAAATAGTGACCTTGGTCACTGCCGCCACCGTGTTGAGCACGGAGCAACTGGAGAAACTGTTGGGCAGTGTCATGTTGAGAATGAAAAACAGACTTGGGAGGTTGTAGATGCCGTCGTTGACAAGATAGATCGTGGCGACGGCAATCGATTGGTTCGGAGTAAGCACTACAAACGACGGAATCGACAGGATCTGTCGGGTCATCGTAGCCGTGCTCATGGTGAAATTGACTGCCAGCGATGCGTTAATTGTTGTCAAGGCGTGGCCAGAGCGGACGATGGTCACGTTCAGAGGCGTGTAAAATGGCGCCGGAAGGAGCTGCAGTTGATCGATCGACGTGGCTTCAAAGCCGACCAAGCCCCCGCTGTTGTCGTCCTCCATCACCACCGTAACATTGCTCACTGGTCCGATCCGAACGAGGCTGCCGGCGGCTGCGGCTATCGACACACCAAACGTCCGCCCAGACGGTGTGCACCCAAATGTGTCGTTGAAGAACGGAATATGAATGGTCGCTGACGAGGACGTGGGCGCAAAGTACACGAGCCCCGACGACTCGACAAAGTGCGTGCCAGCTACGGCCGTGCCGCTCTGGGTCGAGAACATAACCGACCCAGAGATGCCACTGGCATTTCGAGTCACGGCGATGCTAACGCTGCCGTTGCTCTGCGAGACTCGTGTTAGAAGCAGGGAAAACGTGGCAAATCCAGCGGCCTCGACGGTCGTGGAGAAGTTGACAGACGGGGACCATGCACTGGAGCCGGCTTCGTTGGTGCTTCGAATGGCTACGAGGTACCCCTGTAACGCTCGCAGGTCGGACAGAATGATGGCCGTGTCGGCTACAGTTTGATTGATCCAGGGACTAGTAGTACTAGAGGAAGCTTCCTTGTATCGAATGTCGTACACGACCGCGAGGCTGCCTCCAGAATCCACAGGAGCACTCCACGTCAAGTTCAAATACCACGACGATCGGTCTCGCAGCACAAGGGGTTGGGGGACGCCCGACGGCGCGACCATGGGCAACGTTGTCACAGACAAGATGCCACTCAATACACTCTCCCCCACGGCGTTGGTAAAGGTAGTAGTGACGTTGTACACTGAACGAGCTTGTAATCCCGTCAACACGACCGACGTCAAGTTCCCTGGCGCAACACTTTTAATGAGCAAGTTGTTTAGGTACACATTTCCTCCAGTCAACGGCGTGCCTCCGCTGTCAAATAAAGCAGCATCTCGTTTTGGAAATGCGATACTGATCCATCCACTCGACACATTGAGCGCCGTGGGGAGGCCTGCGACAGGGGGTACAGGCACAGTGGGCGCTGTAGTCGTCGCTATAACTTCGACAACGCTACTGTTGCCAATGCGATTGGTCACCCAAATACGTACTGTGTACGACCTCAGCGCAGTGAGCCCACCCACGTAGTAGCTGGACTTGTTCCACAGATTCGTGTACACGGTTGAAGCATTGGTGAGGATATCCAAAACAATTGCCGAGGTGTTGGTCAAGGGAACGCCACCAGTGTCATTAGGCAGCGACCACGACCACGACATGGACCCGCCGCTTGTTGCCACGGCGTCCAGCGTCGGGGGCTTCGGCAGACTGGGAGCTGACGTCCGCCCAATGAAACTCGAACTGGCCACACTCTGGGCAACCCCATTTTGAGCCACGATAGAGTACGAGTACGAGGTATTTGCCGAGAGTTTGATCGCGTCTTCGGCGTACGTAGTGTCGATATTGGCCAGGATCGACGTGTTGCCGCGGTAGATGGTGTACGTAAGTGGAAGTAGGCCACCGGTATCCTTTGGGGCAGTCCATATAAGCTGAATAGCTCCGCCGCTGGTACCATTGCCACGTTGGTTGATTGCTGTGACGGGGCCTGGACGAGAAGGTGAAGACGTTGACACGGTTGCCACCGAACTGTTTGCACTCGATCCTACGATCGATACTGCGGCCACTTGGATTGGATAGTTCGTCGACGCTTGCAAACCGTACTGCACGAATGACGTGGCATTGCCACTGTACAGCACCGCCCAGTTGTCGTCGTTGTTGAGGACGCCATACACCCAATACGACTTGATACTGAACCCACCAGTTTGAGCTGGGGGAAACCACTGCAGTGTCACAGAGCCCCCCGTGCTGTTGACTAGAATAGGCGGCAAGGGAGCGTCGGGGACCGTGGCGTTCATAGTGAGTACAACTAGCTGATTACTAAGTCCTTCGTCGGACGAGCAAAACGACAGCGTGTTATATGGCACCACGGCAAATCGATACCGAGTGTTTTGAGCCAAGTTTGGCACGATGACAGACGTAGAGGGGTCGGCTGGGTTGTCCACTGCCAACACGAACGTTCCGTCGGGGTTCCATTGCTTGATACCGTATCCCACAATCGGCACCCCGCCGGAATCAACCGGCGGACTCCAGGACAATACAAGCTGGCCCATGGATTCAAAGGTGACATGCGGGGCATCTTGTAGATCGGGGAGTGTGGGTGGGCTGGTCGTGTATTTCTGGACGTGGCTTGCATTGCGAGACATACCCTAGATATAGAATACCATTTGATTAGTTTGAAACCACATCACAATGATATATATATATATATATATATATATATCGGACATCGGACATACCAATGAGTTGGAAACATATGCTTGAATAAAGTACGACGTGTTTTGTTGCAGGCCACCAACAATACACCGACCAATAAAGGGAAAAACCTCGGTGGTAGTGTTCCCCGAGCAACCGACTTTGAACGTCGCGTTGTCGCATATGGAGCTGCGGTACATGACGGTAAAGTTCTCAATGGCAGCGCCTCCGTCGTAGAATGGAGCTGGAATGGCAATACCTAGCGACCCTCCCGTGATTCGAAACGTGTCGACGTGGGTCGGAGCGTACGGAACGTCCACGGCCGCCGTGGTAAAGTTGAACTGAAAGCTGGTGCTTTCCAGTTGCGCCGCGTTCGTACACGTTATGGCCATGGTATATATCGTTTGAGGGGTTAAATTGGGGATAGTGTAGGGGAACTGAAATGGCACCGACGCTTGCAACACCAACGTCGTGAGGTTTGAGTCCAAGTTGTAGTTCCATACCCGACACGAGCGGAGGCCAACACCGCCGTCACCGAGCGAATCCATCGACCACTGCAGTGTGATCCAGGTCGCGTACGTGCCCACCACCGTCGCACTCGTCGGCGGTGCAGGCGAGGTGGCAGGTAGTGTCTGCATGATCAATGGAAGTGTCCAGATGGAGCTGCCGTTCACGTTGATCGCTGACGCTTGGGCAGAATACACCGTGTCGGCCTTCAAGCCTCGGACCAGGTACGATGTGTTGGTTGTGGTAAAGTGGTAGCTCGGCGGATATATCGACACATTATACATAACGTCCCATACTGACACGCATCCAGTGTACTTTGGAGGGTCCCATGACAACAAGATGCTGCCACCAGACAAGGCTGTGGACTGCATGTTGGCTGGAGGATCAGGGGTGCCAACTGTCGAGTCCCACACGTGAATTTGCATTCGCGGCGTTGATCGTATCTTGGACGACGGGCTGGATGACCCTAGCTCCAACGTGATTGTATCTGGGAGATTGAAACCTTGCGATACAGTGATGGGCACGGGAATGTACTTGACATGTTCGCCCACTGCAAATGTAGCATTGGCTTGGAACATCCCGCCAGGAAGATGGTACGATGCAGACGAAGATGTGACTGTAAAAGCCACCACCGTCGACGACAGGTCGCGGTGAACTCCCACAGACACGCTCGAGCAGTTTTCAAACACTGTCACATCCAGCAATGTGAACATCACCACGGAACTGTCTAGATTGTCGTTGACGTGAATCACAACCCGAGACGTTTGCAAAGTAAATGTTGACGATGGAAGGATGTCGCCTGTGATGTTGTACGCTGGGGTGTAGTCTGCGATAGAGGGCAACAGCACACGCAAGATCATTTCACGCTGGCCGGCTTGGAATGTCAAGGTCGAGTTCGTTGCCACACAAGGCGACACAAGGCATGGCGTGCAGATCAACGTGACAGTGTCACATGCGTAGAAGTTGGTCAGCGCAATCGACACAGTTTGAACCGAATTGCTGTACACCCCATATCGTTGTAGTACGAGAATAGCACTACCTCCTTCCGACCCCACGACACTGGCAGCGCTCCACGTCATCGCATTGGGTGGGTTTGGATCTGCGACTGTCATGGAATACGACACGGACGTCCCGAGCACCGATGCCCCAAATCCCCGAACAAGACTGGCATTCATAGAGTATGGTAGAATGTACCCGCCGTCGTCCACAGGCAAGCGTATCTGCACCACTTTAGAGCGTTCGCCAGGCAGGAACGTGACCAAATTGGAGCAAATGGGCTGCATCACGATGGAATATTCAGCCATGTTGGACGACACGGCGCTGGACAGTTTTGATTTCAACTGGCATGTCGTGGTGGATGGCTTAAAGTGAAACCCCACACATGTGGCAGTGCGGTGGCACAGCGCGTAGCAGTCGACATCAGTCAAAGTAGACGCAGTGCCGAGGTTGCTGTCTGTAAAATCCACGCCATCATACCGTTCGGTGCATTGGGGCGACGGCACGCCCGAGATGACGTTGGAGCTGGCCACCGAATTCAACGGATACGCCTTCAATTTACATGTGACAGAGGCCGACACGTACGAATAGGCCCCGCAGCCACTAGTGTTGGCGCACAACTGGCAACACTCGGCCTGCGAAATGCCAATCTTTTGAGAAATATCGTTCCCAAGGAACTCTGTGCCCGCGACTTGCCATCCACACAACGAGGTAGGAACAGCACACTTTAACGTCATGGCATCGCACACGTACGCTTCGCTGCTGCTGCGGTTGCTCCCAATCGAAACGGATACTGATTCGGAGAACGCCAAGCCAAAGTCTCTTGTGATGGTTGCGTTGACCACAGCACCTTTGGTTACGCTGAGGCTCGATGGGGGCACCCAGTTGAACGTTCCATGTACTGCCGAGTAGTCGTCAATATTGAGGTACATGGTAGGGTTGTTTGCGATGGTGGCTCCAGATGGGACACTGGTGAGACTGATGCTGATGGTGTACGCTGTGGCGGAGGTAGGCACGACGACTGAGATCGTCGCCTCGGTGTCGCCAGCATTAAACGAAATGAGTTGGGGCGTCGCACAGTTTCGATTTGGCACTAGCGCGGCAATCCACCACCCCAAGTTGGGCGTCGTGAGGGCATACTTGATGTAGCACAAGTTGGTAAACGAGCTATAGTACAGCCCCACACAGTTTGAATTGGCCACACAATTCGCCAAGCAATCCAACTCGTTGCTTTCTGTTGTATGGGAGATGTCGTTGCCTGCAAAGTTGACACCGGCAAGGCGGGCGTAGCACTTTGTCGTTATAAGGCCTGTCACGCGGCCACTTTCAATTGTAGCGTCTGGCACTGCGTCCTTCAAATAGCACGCGCTAGATGGAACCCACGTGAACGACTGACACCAGTCCAAGCTCACACACTCGGCAGCGCATGCATCGGCACTAAACTGGCTTGTTTGCAATCGGTCGCTGCCGACTACATCCACGTCCATAAACAAATAGCTCCGTCGCTTCGGAGCACACACTCGGGACACGCTGTCGCAGGTGTATTCTTGGTCGCTAGAGAGCGCAATGGCCACGGTTTCGTCGTATTGAATGCCGTTCTGCCGCACGATTGTCAGGTCGACAGTCGATCCAAATGAGCCAACAACCGTGTGTGATTTCCACTTGAACGTGCGCGCCAACGCCCCGGACGTGGTCACGTTGAACGTCGTCGCAGGGCCGATTCCACCCACACCAAGAGACGCCACATGGATCACATAACTGGTCGAGACATTCAATTTCGCCATGGACAGTGGAGCGCATGCGGTGGACGGGTACCCAAGGCCAACGCCAGTATATGTTGTCGAAGCCACAACTCGATTTCCACTGGTTGGACTCAGGACGTCCAGTTGATATGCTAGCACCTCGCTGCCGTACGTTTGAGTTGGCGCAAACAGGCACAGGTTGATGCTGTACTCTGTCACAGACTGCGCTTCAACTCGAGGCGGGTCGGGGATGCCAGGCAAGGTCGCAAATTGCGCAGACGTCCACAAGGATGAGTTCACCGTGCGGGCTCTTACAAGGTACACCCTTCCTGGTTGCAACGAGCCAACACTGGACAAGGTTGAAGGTGAGCATGGAAAGGCCGTGGACACGGCAGTACTTTGGTCCAGAATTTGGCATTCAAATATGGAGCTGGACGAACTAGTCGAGGACATCTGGCAAGATGGAGACACTTGAAGCACAAACGACGTGGCGTTCAACGTCAAGAGCGAAATCGAAGGCTGCACTGTTGTGTTGCCATATACACGCGGTACAGCCGTCAGGTTGGCTAAGGTTTGGCCATACATGTTGCGCCCAATCACGTAACATGAGTAGTCGACGTTCGCCTGCGATAAGGGGTTGCACATGGCAAAATCCAACAGGCACGACGAGACCTAGTCCATATTAATAATAGACCAGTGTATGTACAGTATACACAGGTATACCATGTTTGCAGTTGGGGTGCACGTGCTCAGGGTTATCGAAGTGCTATTGCTCGTACAAATGATATTGTACTCGAAGATGGCATTCCCGCCTTGGTGCTACAATCATATAACGACAATATCAAAACTATATAT
The DNA here is from genome assembly GCF_000520075.1 of Aphanomyces astaci. NCBI lineage: Eukaryota > Oomycota > Saprolegniomycetes > Saprolegniales > Verrucalvaceae > Aphanomyces > Aphanomyces astaci. Next base: position 192,435 of record NW_009798342.1, on the reverse strand, counting down.
ATATAAATTGACATGCCTTTGGATAGTCCCAACTGAACATGAGTAGTCCATTCACATCTTGAACATTTCGCAGTTGGATTGCATCAGGAGGGATGCCAGCGCCGCTAAGACAAGGATATATACCCAAATGAAAACATGCAAAACCAATACATGTTTCACCACGTACAGTGTGTTGGTTATGACCGTGGTGGTCGTTGTACTGTATCCCATATTGTTGACCACATAGGCTTCAACCAAGTACGCAGTGGACGCCACGAGGTCGTTTACATTACACTCGGGCGACGGTGACAAGCACACGGACCGCCGAAACCCTTTTTTGCCGCAAAGAGTCGTAGCACCGGAGCTGGTATGTGTGCACTTCATCCCATTTTGCCCAATGCACGATGAGTTGGGGGAACTGCCGTCAGCATCCATAACAATGTCACACATCGAGCACTCGTTGCCTGTCGCAGACAACTCTGCATTGTAGCACGCTTCGATCGATATGACGTCGACCCCGTACTGGAACGCCATGTACCCCCCAGATTCCAGCGGCGGTTGCAGTGCCAGCACCACAAAATCACTTCCTGCTGTCACCACCTGCACACCCCGTGGAGCCGACGGAAGGGAAGGTCCTGTGGTGGTAGCGCGAACGGAGTTATGATATGGACTACTTTGGGCGGCCTCGGTTAGCACGGAAATATAAAACTCCTTTGAAGTATTGTATGGAAGGGATGTCAGTGTAAACCGAGGACTTGTGACATGTTGGACCAAAGCCAAGTTGAAAGACAACGGCAACACTTGATACACATTGAATCCTACCAACCACCACTCCCTCAGTCAGTATATTTATATATATATATCAAACATATAGATGTGCACTTACCCAACACGGTAGATCCGCCCGATTCTACTGGGGGTAGCCACTGCACGGTTATAGTACTGGCGGTAGTCTCCACGCTGATATTCTGAATTGGTCCTGGAGTAGATGGCCCTCGTGTTCTCAAGGACAAGCTAGGACTGGCACGTGTAGTTCCAAAGTTGGTCACCATTGCACACTGAGCGTCGTAGTTTGTGTTGGCAGTGAGGTTGGATGCCATGAAAACATCGCGAGAAATGGCTTGAACTGACACATTGTTCATGTACACCACGTAGCCGACGAGCGTCGCTCCGTTCATGTCGTGCGGCTGGGCGCAGCGAATGTAGCTGGTGCTGGCGGTAGCGTTGAGCATGTGGATAGAAGGAGGCGACTGGGGCAAAGCGGCAGCAAGGGTGGTGACACTGGTGACTCGTCCAAACCCGATCAAGTCTTGCCAGCTGTGGCACACCATGTCGTCTGTCACGGCCACTACTTGGATGTTGTAGGTAGTGTGGGGCAAGATGGGCATGGTTTGTGAGGGGTTGGTGTAGAATAGATCAAACGTCAAGCTCTCGTCTGGCGTGTGGATGGTCTTGGCTGCTAGTGTCCAATTGGTCGAATTCCACGTCGACAGGTAGATGTAAAAACCAACAATGTTGTAGCCGCCTACACACACCAAATGTATATTGGGAATATTCACAATATATATATATATATACGCGCATAGGTTACCTGTATCCAATGGCCGGTCAATGGAAATTGAGATGGATCCACCTAAATTAGACCCATATTGGATGTTCAGACAATTGAATTACTTTGGCAGGAGGTCGTACCCGTAGCTTGTCGCAGGTACGGTGTGGGGACATATGGATGGAAGAGAGACTTGACATGTGTTCGGACTTGAAATAATTCACTCATGGAGCTTTCAAGACCGAGGGTATTGGTCACCGAGGCGCGCAAGTCGATGGTGGCATTGCTGGGTAGGTGGTACACCCAAATCTCAAAGCTGTTTGTGGCTCTGTCCAACGTCCCACCTCGTGCCACCACTTCATACTTGCCCCAGTGGAACTGTTCAATCGTTATGGACGACAGTGGGGCGCCGCCGACATCAGAGATTCCTCCCACTTGCACTTGCACTGCACCGGAAGTTGTGACAAGGGCAGCCAGCGACGTCGGAGCCGACGGCTTTGCACTGGTGGTACTGTTCATGGCGAGAACAAGGGTTTCACTGGGAGGGCCATCCCCCAATGCATTGGTGGCCACAATCGACAGCAGGTACGTAGTGTTGGAGAGAAGGTTGAACAAGGTGGTTTCGTACACATTGGACACTTTCGACACGCGAAATCCATTCACGTACAGTGTAAAGTACAGGCATGGCAGGCCCCCAGTATCATACTCTGGCATCCTAGTACGAAATAATATGAGGATATGAAAGAAGCTACTGTAGGTATATATATATATATCTACCACTGAATACGAGCACTTGTTTGGTGGAGTTGCGCTGTCACATTCAAGACAGCGCCTGGGCGAGTGGGGGCAGTTGTCTTCACCACCAAGATCGTCGATACGTCGAAACTCTTGCCAGACACGGTTTCGTAGTGTAGTCGAACGCTGTAGCTCGTGGCTGGACTCAGCCGATTCAATTGGAATCGACCGATTGAATACGTCCTTGCAACCGTGTCACATATCCCGCCATAGGCCAAGGAGCCATCGAGCATACACGGTGTGTTGCAATAGAGCGCGTCCACGGGCCGACTGGACCTCCTCCCACTGCCACACATGCAAACACCACCGCGAGACAAGCTAAACTGCTGGCTCACGCGGCTACGCACCGCCGTGACATTCTGCACAAGGAAGTGGTTGCCATGGCCACTGCTATCGACGCCACTCACGTCGGCACTTGCATTCGACTTGGCCAGCCTACACGTTTGGCAAAGTTAGCGCGTTCGAATGGTCCATATTAACATAACATTCTACCTCAAATGCAACACAATATCCCGTGCGACATCGTTGTCGTCCTGCAGTACTGCTTGCGCTGATACATAGTTGTATGGCCACAATCGGACCTAATATACGCCATATAGTGACAGGGAGTTTTTGACTTGGCATATATGGCGTTTGTATATGATTTTCGATATTTGCATACCTGGTCCACCAATGCTTCCAATGCAGAGTATTCCAGCCCGTACATGGAATCTACCATATATGCCACGACATGAATCATGTCCATAATCTTCGATATATCAAATATATATTTATATATACCTCGTCCAATTTGAAGGATTCCAAGGGTAGCTGTCGTAGTAGTAGCACACGATGGCAACGCGTCGACTTGAGCGATGGCCACACCGTTCACAGACACGACAACCGCCCTCGTACTGGACGACCATGCAAACGCCAGCTCAAGCCACTCGTTCGTGGGCAATATGTACGGAATGTCTTGGCGTGTCGCACAGGTCTGGATTCGTAAGCCACTTGCAGAGCAACTGGCGGCAATTGTCTGTTGTCCAAACATAAACAGCAACGAATTCGACGGACTCGTGTGGTTGATCCAAATGGACATGCCAAGTGTCCAATCTGGCAAGTCGAACACTGTCAAGCTGCGCAGAACTGACAGCCCCGTGAGACGACCTTGGGTGTCGGCTGTAAAGCAGTCGGCCGCGCACGAAGATGGAGTGGCCGACTCCGTCGCTGGGATTTCCAGCGCCAAGGTGTTGCCGATACGGCATCCCGTCGACACAATCCCCTGCCCAGAATACGCCACAGATTCGTCGCCTTGTCCTTCTTGGCCAAGGTACACCGTGTACTCGACCACTTGTTCGTTGTCGGCGTTGCCAGTGTTATACTGATGGTACAGCACCATCGCGCCGCCCGTCACTGCCTCCAGCACGAGCTCGCCGTGGATATCTCCCCCTCCTTTGGACTGGAATATGGACATGTTTTGCAGCGATACGTCGTCGTCAAAGTACGAGTCGGCGGTAAACACAAGCTGGAATGCATCATACAAGCCCGCTGACTCGTTGGCCAAAAACTCCAAGTGTTTTGGTTGCCACTTGCCAAGCTCGACGGCTTGGTCACTGGACCAGGTCAAGAGCACGATCGAGGTGTTGGATGAGGGAGGTACAGCAATGACGACGCCCACCACTTGAGTTGTTAGGGAAGCATGTTCTACACCATCATCATCGTTGTAGATTTATATATATATATATATATATATATTGAATTGGTGCAAGGTAGAAGACACGCTGATGTAAGGACATTCGTACCAGAATCGATGCGATACATAAAGTCAATAGCAACGTTGTGTGACGAGGTAAAGAAGGGCAGACTGAGCAAGGTCGCCCTGGACAACACCGACGGCTGGGTATCCATAGGAATATACCATGTAACTCGCGCCGACGTGGCAGATCTGCACGTGGACGCCAACCATTCTGTATGCGACATCGTTTGAGTGCGGGTAAATGCGACGTCCACGCTTCCAACGAACGCCTGTGACGGCGTGACCATCAGCCGCATAAACTCGATGTCTGGTGGAATCCTGACAATCCCATCACACGAGGTCGGGTTGTACTCGAACGACAAGGCAGGTCCACTTGAGCTGGTCACGTTGATGTCAAGTGCAATACACGGAACCATGGCAAATGTAATCACGGTGGTGAGCCAGTCGTGGTTGGTGGTGGAGACGCGGAATTCGCTGGGCGTTTGGCCTGGGAGGTCGGCTTGAAACAGTGTCACATGCATCGGATTCGCAACACACGATGGAAGTATCGCGTTATTCGTCGGGCTGTCGGCAATGCAAGGAAGGAGCATGTCCATCCAATCAAGCGCGACGTGCGACGACGTGCCGCCAGTGGATTGCTTGACAGCCTCCAGCGTAAACGAGATCATCGGAGGTATGTCGGTCGTGTTTTGGACCAAGAGCGTGTCATTCACGAACGAGTGGTTGGTTCCTGTGACGAGGTTGTACGTGCACGACATATTGTAACTCTGCGACAACGTCGACCCTCGCCAGCGTACACTCAAATTCGAGCACGGAGCCAACTTCACAGACACGTCCAGCGATGTCGTCGTCGGGTCGTCCAGGAGAAACACAGGCAACGACAGCTGCGTTCGGCATGTGGATGCAGAGGATGCGATGATGGCGCTGGGATACGGCGCAATCAGCAGCGGCACCACTGGAATGCAATCCCGAGGTTGGGATGTTGTGATTTCTGTGACAACTACATGGCCACTCGAGTATGTTTTCATCACAAGGCGAATGATCAAGACGGTCAACGGATCCACGGGCGTGATGGAAATCCTCGTCGCACATGGGAGATTGGTCCATGTCCACGAAGGTTGGCCGGCATACGTCGTCGCATGTATTATCGACGTCGTCGCATTGGTTGCCACCGATGCAACTGGAGCGGAAAAGAAGACTTGCACTTCGCTCCACACAACCGGAAGATCAAGTCCAACAGCAAAGTACTCTAGCGGATAGAGCTGAACAATGCCGTCTTTATCAGTGGCCATGGCGGACACTTTCGTGGTTGTTATATGGACGTCGTCCAGTGCATCAATCGTGTCGATAGTTTCCCCCGCGAGCAACCGCACGATGGACGACTGAGCATAGGTAGAGGAGCCGTTGAATACGCAGAACGATCCGTGCAGTGTCACATACAGCGTCCCAGCATGTGGTGTTGGAACCATCGAAATCGTCGTGTTCGCTGCGATGGTGGTCGAGGTCCACGACCCACTGAGCCAATCAAACGGTTGGTTGTCATCGTCTACTTCCGATACAAACACGTTTTGAAGAGATACCCCGGTCCAGTCCAGTGTCACAGAAAGCGAAGACATATCGACCACATCCATCGACTCATGAAACATCATGACGCACGATTCAATCCACTCGCTCAGGTGAAATGTGTACACGGACTCGTTAAAGAACGCCATTGACGTAAACAGTCGCCCTGGCAACATGATCGAAGCAGCGTCGAGATGGCGTCGGGACGACGGGGCCTCGTGCCGGATGAAGCTATCGACGTCCACCGCAATCTCTTGCACTGTGGGCTCCACCACGGCTACCCCGGGTGTTTCGATAGCCGACTCCAATGGTACTTCATTCAATGACCTCCACAATGGTAAATCAGGTGACGAAGATGGAACTTCCAGAACATTGGCCAGGACACGTGGCGCCATCCGAGGCGAGTACACTGGGTCGTGCAGGTGTAGGCTCAAGTACGTCGAATATGCATAGTCCACAGGTCCAAGTGTCCATTGGGCCTGCCACGTCACGGCAATGGTTCCAATATACCCCGAAATGCCGTGAAAGTAGATGGATGCTGGCCATTCAAAGAACTCTGCTCTTTGAAGTCCTTGTGTCCCATCGAAGGTGGAGGTCGATGGCAGCAGCATCGTGTGGTCAGCATTTGTCGACGTGAGGGTGTGTACGCTGTCCCATGTCAATATAAACCGCACGGGGCCAGTGGGAACGTTCGGCCACACTTTGTCACATGACGGAATGGCCACCACAAGGTCCTCAGACGACGGCGATAACTCGACCACGTGACGTACACGAGGTTCAATCCACGCCAACATGATCGCACCCAACACTGTCACATTGCGTTTATGCGATACCGTTCGCTGAAGCAGGGTTAGGTTGACGCTGCCGGTAAAGTTGTGTCGCATGGTCAGTCGAAGCACAACAGATGACAAAGGACGTGCATTCATGTGGAGATTCAGCCAATGGCGGTTGCACGCGGTTGCATCCGACTGTATCGCAACAGTATTAAAGGAGTGATGGTCAATCAACTCCATCACATCCATGGTGCCATTGTCGGTTTCAAACCCGAGTTGAAACAAAGCCGGCAACAACCACGTCACAGCTAGGTCCACACCGTGGTTGCGCTCGGCGAGTCCATTTTTCACCCGCCATTGAACCGTGGGCGTGACATGCTGGCTACCCGTGGACCTGCCATCGTTCAACACTCGGTGGGATGGACTTGTGGGTTGGCGGGAGCTGCTGGATACGGTGAGCACCGGCAGACCCGTGGCGCTGTCCAGCTTGGGGTACCACCTTGCGTTCGACTGGGCGTTGTAATAGCCACATGCGCCAGGCGATGTCAGAGCGCATACAACACTGTCAGACGACAAATATGCTATGTAAACAACATACCATGAGCAATCCCATGTATGGAACGAGGCATTGTACCATCTTGGAGAACAGGTAGAAATGTCTGCGAAGGAGGCTGCGACAGTGTCGTGCTGTTGTTGTCGACGGGTCGGAACGATGTCAATGGGTAAAACACTTGTGGCGCCGGCATGTCGTTGACACGCACGTGGATTTCAAACACATTCGATGCGAGCCATGCGATACAGTTCAACTAACAACCGAACGAGATGATCATGTTGGCTCAAGCCATCGTGTTTTTTGCACGAGTATGATATATACCTGCAGCAATGCAATGGTTGTATCGGTACGATCGTACAATTGAGGATTGAGCACCAAGTCAAATGACGTGGATGGCGTGAAGCTAGTTAGCACCACCACCGCGGAAGATGGATTCAAGAGTAGCCCACGATGGTCTTGGTCCAGCAAGTTCACTTGAATCGACATGGGTTGTATCGATGGCAGGGTGAAGATCTCAATGTGAGCCACTAGGATACATGTACATCATCGCATTTCGAGATTGGCATGAGGTGAATATGGACATACGTACCAGAGCAGGTGCTAGAGGTGAGGGAATCCGCTGCCGTCAAACATTGCAAGTCGCTGTGGTTACTGGCTTGGTCGTCTTCGCCTATATATACTCGTACTGTATGTGGCTTTACACAATAGCATTTCGTCAAGTACCTAAAGGTGCAAATCGAGCGTCGACGGCTCGCACACACATGGCTTCGTTGTCGCTTCGAACGGAGAGGGCTGAAATGGGGACGACTGGACGGGGGTACTTTGGCACGATCCAGCCATTCACGGACCTACAGGATGGACATGTCATGAGGATGTTCACGTGCATCGAGAATCGTTGTCAGGACGTACACTTGAAGCGATGAACTCGTGACTCGAAACTGAATGCGCTGCACGGGTGCGGTCAAAATGGCCAGACTTGTGACGACGATGCTGCTGGTGGTGGTGGCATCACGCCAAGTCGCCTTGTTGCTAGTCGAATTCAACTCGAACGATCCGACGGTGCCGTTTGCATTGTCACGCAAGGTCACGGTGATGGTTTGCCCGACATGCCAGCTTGTCTCGAGCGTGAAATTCGATCCAATGCCTAGCTGCTGCTTGAAGACCTGGGCACCAGCAAGGGCCACCTTTCGATCGTTCGGAGAAAAGTGCTGGCTCTGAGTGTCATTCACTGCGTATGGCTTGGAACACAAGTGCCGGTAAGGGTTGTACAGGTCAAACGCTTCGTTGGCCAACACGCAACACCTTCCATTGTCGGCATCCGGGCAAATCGCCCCGAGCACTGCTGGTTCGCACGACCTGTTTGTAGGCAGGAACGGTGTGAAGTAATCATCGTAGCGCAAGGACGCTGTTGCTGCAACAAGTTGACACGAGTTGCATCCGTTGACATTGCTGAAGCAACTCTCCATGGCGTCGACATCGGCCTGCCAGCAGGTCGTCGTCCCGCCGACCAGCCACAAGCATCCGAGAACGAGCCAAAGGAGCATCGCTTGGGCGAGGCGCATTATACCCGCCCTCTATCGTGGTTCTCGATGGTACTTCCTTGGAAAGAGTTCGTGCGATCTTTACAAACCTTCTTATTTCTGCAAAAGGGATGGTGGCAATCACACATGTTCGAAATCCCATCACACTGGCTGGCCTCCATGTTGTCCACTTGCTCTACATGTAGTACTTACTGGTTAAGCCTCATCTGAGTTAGGGCGTCGGAAGTGTGTCCATCACGCCACTCGAATGCTGCAGGGAAGCAAGCGTCCACGATGACGTCGACGCGACGCCGCCAGCTCTCCAATCCCCGTTCCATGAAGTGTCGCCTATCTTTTTTGTCAACATGATCGAAAAAACCGTAAAACGAGCCAATCACGTGTCTAGGATTTCTTTGAAATTCCTTATTCCAGTATAGTTTTGATATTTACTGTGAGAATTGAATTAGTGTGACAAATAAATCGCGCGCCAAGACACCACCCTCTAAGAATTCAAAAACTGAGTCACCGCGATGGAGCAAGCCTTCTTCGGAGAGATCGGTCGTCATTTTCGAAAAGACCCTGCAGATGAACGTTGTCGCGACGAAAGCGCCTCGCGCCAACAAGCGGAAAGCTTCGTCCAACGTGGCGCTTAGCGGAGGACACTGCAAGGACGAAGGACGCCACGCTATGAATCGACCAAAAAAGGTCCAAGCCACGTCGACCTTGTCGACGCGGCCGAGCAAATCCGTGGATATTCGAGAGAATGGTGCAGATGTTAGCGGGCAACCAATCTCCTTCGTGTGCAAAATGGTGCTGAAGTACATTGACGACATGGAACAAAGCGAGCGCGGTTATCCCATCGTCCTCCGCGCCAACGCTTTGGAATCTAGTCTGGGTCTTCCCCGCAGACGAATCTACGACGTGTTTCACATCCTCCAGGCCATTGGACTGCTCGGCAAAGGGCCTCAACTGTTTCCACCCATTCGGGGGCATCACTACTACGGAGAAGATGCAGTGGTTCCAACCATCGCGAGTGTTAAGGCGAGCGCCGTAGTACTGGTGCACAAGAAGGGGGAAAGACGGTCGAAACCAACCTACCATGCTCCGTCCAAGCTACGCGTGGTCCCACCAGTCCCCAATGTCAACGAGCAAGCGGTACCCAATGGCACCAAACTTCCCGCGCTTTGGCAAGCGACGCAGAAGCTCTTGAAGTGCATTTTCGCTCGTGGCGGGTCGATTAGCTTGCGCGAAATCTACACTTTGGACGACGACAACGATGGATCCTCTTCGAAGAGCCGCCGATATTACGACGTGCTGGCGGTCTTGTCGGCATGCAACATCCTCAAGTTCAACACAGACTCCAAGTTCGACCGAGCCAAGGTCGCCCTCATGAACCCCGCGCTTTTGACCGCTCTGTCGACCCCCATGTCAGCCTTCACCGTGTTTGAACTAATGCGCCTCGAGAACCTTTCGACCATCGCACATGTCCCCAGTCCACACAATCCCAAAGCGACAAGTGACAAGAAACCACGGTTGTGGGCGAAACAAAAGGCGTCCCAGCGCCAACTGATCGTTCACACCGACACTCCGTCGGCCCATGCCGCCTCCTGCGATGGAAATATGCGCGAGTGCCAGGACTCGGTGTCGTTTGCGGGTTTGTTAGACACGTCCCTGTTTGACAACGAGCCATTCGGAGCATTCTACCCGACAACAACAGGACCCGACGACTGTGCGGCGGACGAACCACATCGACCTGTCAACAAGAATGGCCTCAGGTTCCTTCTGTCCCCCTGCAAGCACATGCACGACCACGACGAGTTCTCGTTTGCGCTGTTCCCACTCGATTGTGACAACATGGACGATTTCACCGACTTGTAGGTAGGGTAGTTAGTAGAGTGGTAGATTCAAGTAAGGAATAGCACTGTGTTGGGAAGGAACAAAGTATACGTATCGTGACGAACGGGGTGTAGCATGTTATCCGTGGGTGTCGCGACTATCCTGTGGCGGTTGCTCTCGTTCGGTGAGGCCGTAGTCCCGCACGATGCCGCCAATGCTGATGCGGTAGTCTTGGAAGATCCCATCTCGTCCTTTGGCCTGGGCGAAGCGATGGGACTCGATGTTTCGCCAACGCTGAATGGCCGCTTCGTCCCGCCAAAACGACAGCGACAGCACCTTGTCCGGACTGCTGAGACTCTGAAAGCGCTCGATCGAGGTGAACCCGTCGATGTCCTTCAGCAGCGGCGGAAGGGACGCGGCGATGTCGAGGTACTGTTGCTTGGCATGCGCATGCGGAAACACTTCAAATATCACGGCGATCATGGACGCAGGACGTTCGAAACTGCCGCATCAAGCACGCCGCCATTGTGACGTGGTTTGCCCACCAACTTTCGATTTCACCATATTGGCGGGGGAGCTGAGGAATTCCAACAACAGATTGTGCATATTTGATTAAAATTAATTTTATTACAAGGCTGTTCTATGGTACAGTGGAAATAAAATTCACAGCCAGTCTATTTTGACTTGGCTGTCGCGCAGGTTTTCTTGGTTTCCATTCAATTTAGTCCGTGAACACAACCGAAAAAACGACTGTGGAACGTTGGCGAATGAGCACCACCTCGCTTGACGATGGCAACGAGCGGCACTACCGCCAGAGGCTGGAGGACCTGCAGTTCACAAGGGACCAGGAGCGGGAACTTGCGATGGCCGACGAAGGTGACACCTATGCGGAGCCATACGACGAAGAGCTCGAGTGCGGCCTCCACGTGCCGCATCGTGTGTGGACGGGCTTGTTTCCACATCAAAAGGAAGGGTTGGCGTGGCTGTACAGTCTGCACAAGCAAAACGCAGGTGGTATACTGGGCGACGACATGGGTCTAGGCAAAACCATCCAAATATGCGCGTTCCTGGCGAGCCTCATGTCGATGAAGGTCCTTCATTCGGTACCGTCGTCCATCTGACGCTACCCGTTGCTAACTTCATGGCAGGTCCTGCTGGCATGTCCTGCGTCGGTGCTCTGGCATTGGGTCCGAGAGATGCACAAGTGGTGCCCTGAGATGCGCGTGGTGCTGCTGCACTCGTCTGGCACGGCCACCTGCACGTACGGCACGTCCATCAAGAACGTGTACGCCAAGGGCGGCATGATCGTGACCACGTACGAGAACCTGCGAAGCAACGCCGAGTTTTTGATTCCCAAGGAATGGGATTACGTCATCTTGGACGAAGGCCACAAGATTCGCAACCCCGACGCCGAAATCACGTTGGTCACCAAACAACTGCGCACGGTCCATCGCATCATCCTCACGGGATCGCCCATTCAAGTAAGCAATATATATATATATATATATTGATAGTTGGCTCATGGTGGTTGTGTAGAACCGATTAAAAGAGCTGTGGAGTTTGTTTGACTTTGTCTTTCCAGGCAAACTCGGCACGTTTCCAACGTTTGAGGTATTATTACTCTATATATATTCATCATTCCGTGTCCATACTGTCCTTTTACCCAACATTTGGACTTTTGTGCTGATTCGCCAAATCCATCGATCGATATTTTGTACTTCCTCTGTTCCAGGTTACTGCCGACATTTACTTTGAATTGACACGACAATCGAGCCCTCACTCAATTTGGGCGAATGATACTTTGTTTGAAAGGGAATTGCATGAATTTTCGCAAAAGATTGGTTTATAATCAGCGCTTAAAGCAATTGTAAGCCAATGAAATGTCATGAGTGTTCGATATTGATAGAAATTGAAGAATTACAGCCAATGAAATGCAAATGTCGCCAGTATCTTGGAACATGCGAATTTTGAAATGTCGGCAGTAACCTGGAACAGAGGAACTTTGTACGTAAAAACGGGATACCAATCACACTAATTAAAGTCGCACACTAAATCGAGTTTGATGGGTTGAACTGATGATTTTCTGCAATCTGATTGGCTCAATATTACTGCCTCCAGTTTATTATCAAACACAACAATATCATGTGTTTGGTATATTTTTTCGTCTATATCGTTTCAATTAGGACGAGTTTGTGCTGCCGATTCGGCATGGCGGGTACGCGAATGCGTCAAAGATGCAAATTCTCATGGCGTACAAGTGCGCGATGGTGCTTCGCGACATCATGGCCCCGTACATGCTTCGTCGCATGAAGAAAGACGTGCAGATCGCCACGGATTTGCCGCACAAGATCGAGCAAGTGATCTTTTGCAGCCTCTCCAGTGCGCAGCGGTCAGCGTACAAACTGTTTCTGTGTTCATCCGAAGTGCGGTCCGTCCTGGCGCGGGAGGTCAAGCCATTCCGGGCACTCACGATGCTACGCCACATTTGCAACCACCCCGATTTGGTGAGCAATGCGGCCGAACATGTCACGAAACCCCATCACATTTCAATCGACAACTTGGACGACGATTATGGCGCAATCGACCAGAGCGGCAAGCTTCAAGTGCTAGACACAATCCTCCGGGTGTGGAAAGGTCAGAACCACCGCGTGCTGATCTTTGCCCAGCATCGGCGCACCGTCGACATATTGGCCAAGATGATGCGGCAATTGCAGTACATGTATTGCCGGCTGGATGGCACGACGGCGGTGCGGGAGCGGCAGGCGCTTATCGATGCATTCAATGCGCCCGACAGTTGCTTGTTTGTGTTCCTGCTCACGACTCGCGCAGGCGGTATCGGCGTCAACTTGACCGGAGCGGACCGCGTGGTGATTTTTGATCCGGACTGGAACCCGAGCACCGACATGCAGGCGCGGGAGCGGGCATGGCGCCTCGGGCAGACCAAACCCGTGACCATCTACCGGTTGATCACCTCCGGCACGATCGAGGAAAAGATCTACCACCGGCAGCTGTTCAAGCAGTACTTGATGAACAAGGTGCTGCGGGACCCCAAGCAGAAGCGATGCTTTAACCACAACACGCTCGCGGATTTGTTTGTGCTTACCGACGCAGCCGACTTGGCCAAGGACGAGCATGGCCACGCCATGCAAACCACGGGCACCGAAACCGGCGACTTGTACCTACACGGGCATGTGGACGTGGCAGCCGAGGTGGCGACGCTGCAGGCGCAACTGGGCGACGCGGCGCGGGTCGTTGTCCGGGCATCGGAAGAGGCGAAGAAGCACAAGGTGACCGATGGCGAGGCGGATGAGGTCGAAGACGAGCAGGATGGCAAGGACGATGGCAAGGACGACAACACAGACAACACGGAGATCCTCAAGGCGTTGATGGAAGGCGGCGCGATCAGCGGCGTATTCAGCCAAGACAGCGTCGAAAGCGACGGCGTACACAACCAAGAAGCCGACTTGATTCAAATCGAGTCGACCAAGGTGGCGCAGCATTCTCTCAGTACACTGCGGCAGTCATGCAGCGCCATCCGCCAGCAACGCTCGGACCAGTTTGAAGTCACATGGACCGGGCGCAGCGGCAGCGCGGGCCTCCCGTCGACCCCCGCCAAACGCTTTGGAACTAAAATCGCACACACGATCAAGCGCAAATCCGTCACGAATGGCAGTTCTAAGGCAGGGAATAGTGGCTTGGGCCAGCACCACCAAGAGGTGGCAGTTGAGAGTGAAAAGATGCTCAAACGTATGAAAATGCGGCGACTGGCGGTCGACACGGGCGTCCAGTACTCTAGTAGTGCGAAAGCGTCATCAGCAGTGGTTCAATATGGATCCGTGGACGAACTGACCAAGAAATTGCATGCGTTTTTAGCCCACCGCCCCGACGGCGTGCCCACCGACGTGATTGTCCAGACGTTCTGCAACGCCGTATCCCCCAAGGACAAGGACGTTTTTCGTAATTTGCTGCGGAGTATGGCCTCCTGCACTGGCCGCGTGTGGCGGCTCAAGCACGAGTTTTCTACCACTTCGACATAGCATTCGGGTATACTAGTATTAAAACTACTAGTAAGATACGCAGTTTTTTCTATTTGCACTCATGTATTACTACTTGAAAGTAGGAATACTGAAGTCCCCCTACTAGCGGGGGGTATACGGTAGTAGTAAGCTCCTGAACCAGTTCATTATTTGCAGATCAAAAATGACAATATATTGCAAATTTCTATACGTATATTGGATATAAGTTTTACCAGAATCGATTCCAGAATTTTCTAGCAGAACTTCAATATTTGATCAATTTGCATAGAAATCGGAAGGGAGGTGTGGACTTCGTCAGACATCCGTAGGCCGCGAAAATTGACATGTGTCAAGCAAGCACTTCAATCAATACGTATTTACAGTGATGTTCAAATTTCTTCAATGTTATTGGCTCCCGCCTTTACGACTTTCCCTCCAAAATACCTCTACCTCTGCACACACAATCCACACACAATTCAATTCAGCGACATGGTGTTCAACCCTTCTTCCATGCTAGCCAGCCTAGAGGAGCAATCTGTGCGCGACCAGATCTTCTTGAACGAATGTCTCGACCGCTTTGGCCCAGCTGCCGAGGAGCTTGCAGAAGCACCAGACTCGATGCAACCCATAATGGACAAAACTTTGCAAGACGCTGGTCCTGAAGGGTTTCGAGTGATGACCAACTTCACACCTACAGAGTTCGACGTACTGTGGGGTATCATTGAACTCCCGATGCAAGCACGGTGGAATGAAGGCCGCGGCGCCAAGACAAAGACGAGTGCCCGGGATGCCGTATTCATTGCCCTTACCGTCCTAAAGCACTATCAGTCATGGGAGAAGCACGCCTTGG
>NW_009798342.1:160894-173901 GCF_000520075.1 Aphanomyces astaci | reverse complement strand
CGTTTGTTGGTTTTGCCACCGACAGCAGCGTCGGCATCGGTACGACCTGGGTCCTCAACATCGTTCTGCGCCCAGTACTCGTCGCTGTCGGGGTCATTGCCAGGTTGCTCGCCGTCTTTGGCGTCGTTGTCGTCCGAGTCGTCCGCAACAAACGAGTTGTCCAAGGTTTGGCTACCATCAACTTTGTACATATTAATAAAGTCACCCCTTATATGAACTTCAAAGTGTTCGCAAAAATATGTGTTCTCCAAAGAGCGCATTCATGTCGTTGTAGTACGGGCAAATGTTGTCCAATTTACTTTTAACGGTAAAGATTTCTACGATTGTGTGAGATCTGGTATGTATTTTGTGATTACTTCGTTTGAAGTCCTGCTCGGTCAATCCGCGACCGCTGCTGTTCGCCCCAGTCCATTTCAACGCTCGCCTATACATACTAATGTATGCATCGTATCTATATGGCATAGAATGAGAACGAACTTTACATGTGATGCTGTACCTCGACTTCGCGTCTTGCGCTGACCACGCGCGATTGCCGTCGCCCACGATCTTGTTGACGTACTGCGCCATCAAACTGTGGCCATGCGCCTTCGTCAAGCGCTGGCCACCCTTCATTACCTTCCCTCTCGTGGCCTGGCCCGTCATCAGCGCAAAGTGCTCCGGAACGCGCAGGAACTCCAACATCGCAAGGCGCTCGGCTCGCGTGGTCATGCCTCGCTTTGCCTTGTCCATGGCGCCTTGGTTCGTTGGTGGCATTGTGGGTTGTGTGCGCATTCTATGCCAGTTGTTTAGAGGAATATGATTGGCTGATGTACTGTACTGTCCACTCCAAGTTCAAGTTGCGTTTGATTTTCAAAACCAAAAGCTCCTCGCGAGGAGCTTTTGGTGACGAAAAGCACTTTTCAAAACGAAAATCAAAGTTTTTTCTAAACTGACTCTCCCTAATGGACTGACCAATCAAAACCCAGAACACTTTCAAGTGGCGAATCAAACTACTGCAACCGTCGAATGAATGTATGTGTGACTTCAAATAGTGTGAAAGATATCGCAAATTTTACAAAACTTACTGTCAGAGCAAAACATCGCCCGATGGATTTGGTTGACTGAAAACTCGATAGTTAACGGGTTGGATTGTTTTCACGCTATAGCGTTATCGTCATCATGTACCTAACGTTAGAATGAATTGAACAAGGTGAAAAAAGTGATTTTGCATCACGTACTACATGCTTGCTTGCACCGGAACGCCCTGAATTCGTTCGATATTGGGCTTTTTTGTATGAACAAATGATCGAACGGTTCGTTAACGTTATGTGTTTGTGTAGGTAGGTTACCGGTAGCTTTACAGTAGCGATTACTCTAGGCAACAAACCATAATGTCACGTTGTGGGTTAACGTTAAGGTTAGTCGTTCTGTGGAAGCTGATATTTTGGATATAATTTCTAGAAAACACAAAAAAATGTTTGGACGAATATATTCTCAAATCTCGAAAATTCGACCAATCAGCATTCGTTCCTGAAGAATTGGCACTTACCTCAAACATGGCTCGGCGCGTGAAGGCCTTTGATCAGGACGCCCCGGCGAACTATGTGGCCGGTCTCGGTCGCGGGGCCATTGGGTTCACCACCCGATCGGATATTGGTCCCGCCAGGTCGGATGATCCCACGGACATCGCAGCGACTGGCATCCCCGGCATGGGCCGTGGTCGAGGTGTGCCGCTCCCGCAACAGCCCGCCCCAGCGATGATGATTCCACCTGGTGGTCGAGGCTCCGGTACGGCAGGTGTAGGTGGGTTTGGTCGTGAAGTGGACGCAAGTGGAGACCGTGGCGATTACAGTGAGTTCGACGAGTTCTCTGGGTATTCTGGCGCAGGATTGTTCAACGATACGCCGTACGACAAGGACGATGCCGAAGCCGACGACATCTACGCCCAAGTGGATGAACACATGGACAACAGACGTAAGCGCCGCCGCGAGCTAAAGCAACTGGAAGACATGAAGAAGGCTCGACGGGAGCGACCGAAGATCTCCGATCAATTCGCGGACCTCAAGTCGAGCTTGAAGGGGGTCAGTGACGCGGAATGGGAAGCAATTCCTGACATCGGAGACCATTCCCTGCGGTACAAGGCTTCACAGAAGAAGAGCGACATCTTTACGCCAGTTCCCGACCACATCTTGGACACCCGCGCGTCGACGACGGCGTCCAACGTGGTTCTCGGCGGGGACACGCCGCTCCAGACCGGCACGTCCATCAGCGGCATGACGTCTTCTCTAACCGGGTTGGCCGAAGCTCGAGGCGCTGTGTTGTCGCTCAAGCTAGACAAGATGTCCGATTCGATTTCCGGCCAAACCGTGGTCGATCCCAAGGGATACATGACCGAGCTCAACAGTCTCAAGATCACAAGTGACGCCGAAGTGGGCGACATCAAGAAGGCGCGGCTGCTCCTGCGCAGTGTCACGATGACCAACCCCAAGCACGCGCCGGGGTGGATTGCCGCGGCGCGGCTGGAAGAAGTGGCCGGGAAGGTCGTGCAGGCGCGCAAGGTGATTGCCGAAGGCTGCGAGTCGTGCCCGACCAACGAAGACGTATGGCTCGAAGCAGCGCGCCTTCAGACGCCAGAGAACGCGCGCACGATCCTCGCGACGGCCGTCCGCCACGTGCCGACCTCTGTCAAGGTGTGGCTGCAAGCTGCCAAGCTCGAGCCCACCGACGAAGCGACGAAATTGGTGCTCCGGCGTGCATTGGAGTTTATCCCGAACGCCGTGGCCATCTGGAAGGCGGTGATCGAGCTGGAAGACGTGGACGGCGCGCGGCTCATGCTGGGGCGGGCGGTCGAGTGCGTGCCGCAGTCTGTCGACATGTGGCTGGCCCTGGCGCGCCTCGAAACGTACGAACGGGCCAAGCAGACGCTCAACAAGGCAGGGGCGACCATCCCCACGGACCACACGATCTGGATTGCCGCCGCCAAGCTGGAAGAAGCCAACGGCAAGGACGCCATGGTGGACAAGATCATCGTCCACGCCATGAAGCGGCTGCGCAAGTATGATGTACGAATCGACCGCGACACATGGCTCAAGGAGGCCGAGGCGTGCGAGACGGCCGACGCGCCGCTAACGTGTGCCGCCCTCGTCAAACATTCGCTGGCGCTGGGCGTGGACCCCGAGGACCAGAAGCGGACGTGGATGGACGACGCCGACACGAGCGCCAGCCGCGGCGCGATTGTGACGGCCAAAGCCATCTACCACCACGCGCTCCAAGTGTTTCCGACGAAAAAGTCCATTTGGTTGCGCGCCGTGGCGCTGGAAAAGACACAAAACGGCCCCCGCGTCATGGAATTGCTTGAGAACGCGGTGCAGAACTGCCCCCAGGCGGAAATCCTGTGGCTCATGGCGGCCAAGGAGGCGTGGGTCGGCGGCAGCGTCGAACAAGCCCGCTCCATCCTGCGCCAAGCATTCAATGCCAACCCCAACAGCGAAGAGATCTGGCTAGCCGCTGTCAAACTCGAGTGGGAAAACGACGAAATGGAGCGCGCGCGGGCGCTGCTGGCCAAAGCGCGGTCGCAGGCCCCGACGGCGCGGGTGTGGATGAAGTCGGTGCTGCTGGAGCGAGAGGCGCGGACGCACGGGGACGGCGACGCCAAGGCGCGAGAGGAGGCGCTGCTGACCGAGGGCCGGACGAGGTACCCGACGTTTGAGAAGCTGCACATGATGGCTGGGCAGTTCTATGAGGACTTGGGCGATTTGGACGGTGCGCGGAAACACCTGCGCGACGGGTTGGCATCTTGCCCCAAGAGTATTGCGCTGTGGAAGCAGTTGACTCGACTGGAAGAGAAAACAAAGGGCGAGATGAAGGCGCGGTCGGTGCTGGAAAGCGGCCGGTTGAAAAACCCAAAGAACCCCGAGCTGTGGCTCGAAGCGATTCGATTAGAAGCGCGGCATCACAACGACAAGGGCCAGGAGAACTTGATGGCGAAAGCGCTGCAAGAGTGCCCCGACGCTGGCATCTTGCTCGCCGAGTCCATCGACATTGCGCCGCGCACGCAGCAGCGCCGGGTGTCTCTGACGGCGCTCAAGAAGAAGGACAACGACCCCGCCGTGTGTCTGTCCGTGTCGAAACTCTTTTGGAATGAACGCAAGTACTCGAAAGCCCGCAAATGGCTGGAGCGCACGGTGCAGTTGAACCCAGATTTTGGAGACGGATGGGCGTATTACTATGCGTTTGAGCTCAAGCATGGCAACGAGGTACTAGTAGTATATTTGTCGTCTTGTGATGGGATATATGAACTAACAAAGCTCGACTTGAATGTCTGTAGCTGCAACGAGAAGACATATTGAACCGATGTATCAAGGCGGAACCTCGCCACGGCGACCTCTGGTGCAGCATCTCCAAGCAGACGCTCAACCGCAAGAAGAAAGTGGGCGACGTGCTGAAATTGGTCGTGGCCTCTTTGCCTGTGATCAACATCCCCCAAGTGATAGCCACGTGATTAGTTCTAACGATTAAACACATGTTGGCATCATGTACTTGTATACTTTATCAAGCACAAACGTGTGGCTCACAACAATTTGCCGTGAATGTAGAGCTTGCTTGATATTGTACTTTCGAGTGAAATTTTCGTGTTGTTGTTTCTCGTTGGAATTTAAATCGATTTGATTGGCTACCTCAGATGAGCTCAAAATTATTAGCCAATCAAAATCTTCTGAATGAAATTCAACCAATCAGATCGATTGTGGATCGGTTTGGTCGGCGCGATTCGATTGCACCCCCTTCCCAAATTTGTATCAAATCGACAATAGTACCTTCAAACAACATATCTCTTGACCAAGCACCAGTATGCTCCAAAATAGTACTTCGAAGTAGAAATTTTCTAACTACTGTAGATATTCTATAGCATGGTCGCAAGATGAATTCGCGTTTGCTACCCCATGACTTGGTTGATTCGTTGGTTTGGTCCGTTGAGATATTGTAGTAATAATAATTAGGTGTTGGTTCCTGGTGCCCCCCGAGAGCTGCAAGACTCTGCGATACACGACGCTTGTCCTGAAATGGTCAAGCAAATGATGGGCGATGATACCATCTTAACAGAAGGTGGCAATCATGCACCCTATCCCCTCGACCTGGACCTGCTTGTGAATTCGCCGACGGCCACACCAGCATCCTTGACAACAAGCCCGTGCCGTTCCGAGCTGCAGGTGTACCTGCCCGAAGAAAGAAGCGCAAGACGCCAGCCCCGAGCCCCCCATGAACGACCGTATCGGGGGTACTAGGGCGGCGTGCTGAACCCGTCGTGCTGGTCATACATGTCCCCCCCCCCGACGACGACCCCACCCAACCACAAAGTTTAATTGTATTTAGTGCACTTGTGATAGCATGCACTGTAACGTCGTATGCTCGCCAAGACTTCCACAACGAGTTGTCGATGCCATCGACACAGTATTCTATGCAGCTTCATCGTTTTACTAAGCGGAATGACAACTATTGTTGGTTGCGTTGTGATCAAGTGTACATGTCGTGTGCCGCTTAGCCAGCAGGAACGCCCTTCACCACGGCCTCGTAACCTACAGTTACAGTAATTCAAGTTGATGGTGAGATTTTGCGACCCTTGGTCGTTGAAATACAATGAAACGTATTATCCGGAAGTGTATCCGGATGGCGGCGAGCATTTCAAAAGCAAAATCGCGCGCGGGTGAAAATTTGGGGATGATGGCACCACCACTGATGTGCCCATCGTGCTTGATTCTGCAAGGAGAAAGGGACAAGGAAGAACGTGATGCACCTCATCGATGTGTGTACCGAACGAAGCTCTCCGTGCTCGCCAAGAGGTTTCGGCTGCTTCAAAGGACGCTCGAGCAACAACAAGTCGTGATTGAGAAACAACAACGCAGGTTGGAACATCGCCGGTCGAAAGCAAAGCAAGCCTCGCGAAGTGATCTAGTCCTTGCAGCAATAAAGCGCAACGAGCGAGCGCAAAAGCACGACGGACAACGTGATGCAGCATCCTCACGCGACCAACCCAAACCGAGAAGTTCTCTCGCGGTAGAGAGTTTGGCTGTTGCCACCAAGGAACCTATGCACCGACATGGCAGCGAAAACCCCCCACGATCCTCGTCATCTGGACAAGTCCTTCAAGTCCATAACCCTCGAAAACAAGTTGAAGATGGTTTCATCTCGGCTCGCCGTCCAAGCGATGACGACGACACTGACTTGCTTCATCGACAACGGTTTCCCCCACAGCTTCCTTCCAAGCACGCAGCATCAACATCAGTCCGCACAGATTGTTTCGCTAGTCTAACAAAGTCCATCAATCCTCTTGGCGACGCTGCACCAACGAACCCCCGGTCCCTCAAACGCTCAAAGCTCGACCAACCTCTTGTTTCCACCATCACCCGTCCTCCCTCCACAACGGCGGCATCATCCAAGTCTTCCCATGTCCTCTCGCATGTCCCCCCCGCCTCCTCCCTTCATCGAGACAACGTCAACCCTTCCACAAAGCCTCCCGCCGCCTTTAAGTACATCGAAGTCGTCCGAAAACGCGACGAGCGCATGGCGCTTCCAGGGCACGCGTGCGACGAATGTGCGCGGTACTATGCGGCCCTGGGCGACGAGTTTGACGGCGACCAGTTTGCATGTTCTCGCCATCGAGCGAAATGGGAGCCGTACGCGACACCAGAAGACTTTTGGCGTCTGAGTTTTCCAGATTCAGCCTCGTAAACAACACATTATTGGCGATTTTTCTTCAAATTTCCCAATTCTGCATGTTTCGTTCAATCGAGCACAAATATAGAGCCGAGACATCTGATTGGCCATTATCCACGTCGCCGTTTTCAGTAGAAACTCGAAAATGGATTGTAGCCAATCAGCGACAAGTAACTTCGGATTGGCCAATGGGAGAGATTGGTGCTCGCAGCGACATTAATAATCGTCGCGAAACTGGAGCCGTTTTGCCCAATGCGGAAGGGTCAAACGTTTGGATTGGCAGAAATTCTACAGAACGTGATTTGATTGGCTTACAGTAAGTGTTCTTTCATGCGACGTATATACTCCTCGTTGTATGGTATAGTTTGCACAAGCTTAAATGAGGTCAAATGTCCAAATTTGGGTTATTTTGGTTTTAATACTCGATGCGTTGGCAATAACTTCCACAGAGTCGACACACGAGCACGGGAAGTTGGGGCTGACCATTGCCATCATCGTCGTTGTCATCCTTGTCACGTCCGGTTGCAAATGCTTCACACACCATACACTTCCACAACACGGCGGCGGCGCTGTCGATTACGACAAGCGTGCGAAAGCATCGCTCCAATGCATGTCCATTATCACACACTGGTTCCAACACGCGGGCGGTGAGCGGCACGGGCGCCGCGCACAGGCCACAGGTTTCTCGGACTGGCAGGTCTTCTGGACGTGCTTCTGCCACCGAGCGCTTCTTGTCGCCGGCAGTGCCATACGTAGCGTACACGGATGTCACCAACGCCGCGAGATGGGGATTCGCCGGTGAAATACTCACGAGGCCCAAAAAATCGGCCATGAGCAGCGTAGACAATGCCGCCTTTCCAGTGTGGCGCCTCGACTGATGGACGGTTGTACTAGCTCGACATCGCAGGACACTGTCACACCAGTAGGCCATGATCCGTTGCTGCAGCCTCGCCGCGTCTGCTTCCTTGGCCGACGACGTTCCTGGCATGTTGACCACGACTTGGTACGCCACTTGCAGGTACATGGGAGGCGGCGGCGGGTCCGACGACAAGGCCGCGGCTTGACATTGGTCGGTGTATTTGGCTTCCAGAATCGAGCAAAACGAGTGATACAGCGGTTGCCCCAAGTCGTTGTCATCGTTGGAGGCTTTAGCATCCGCGGCCGACCACACGCTGCCGCCATCTTCGGCTCGCTTGGCGTGGAATGTCGAGAGTTCGGCATGGCAGTACGAGAGGATATCACCAAGCGAGTCGATGCTTGAGTGCGCTTCGAGTGAGTTTGCCAGCAAAGTCGCGTTGCGGGCATTTGGGGCGGCAAAAAACTCTAGGCCGCTCGACAGCCTCGCATACGTCGTGTCCTGCACTCCACAAAAAAACATCATCTCAGGAACAAAAGGACGAGGGTTCAACCTACCGCTTGGGTGATTCGGGAGGGTTTGGCAGCAGGAGGGCAGACGTAGCCGACGGCCAGTTGCACCGAGTTTGGAGACAACGCCATGCCGTAAATCGGGTAATTGTTGGCTGGCAAGTAGCTATATATATGTACCATCCAACATGCGAACGTGAGTTGCTATAAGATTAATTCGAATGGACAAAAAGTGATTTCATTTTTTTATATGGTTTATATATATATATGTATATTTACATTGAACACAAATGGTTGGTGTCTAGAACATCACGCAGATACAGCATATACTAGTACTGTAGCACACACTACTGTAGTCATATTCTGGTGTCGATATATTAATATCATATCTCGTTCTGCAAATCAACAATGTATTTGTCAACACATCCAAACTATACAAATAACTACACGACAACACACATCCGTAACAGAATCGTACCATATACGAGATATACAGACAACAAGCAGTATTGTTGTGTACAAAAGAATCGGCAGACATATTTAGCCAATCAAATTGCAGGAAAAACATCATCAACATCTAAATAATGTGTGATTCAAATAGTGTAAATTCAAATAGTGTGAATACAACGACAACTTCTTACACACACCATATTCAGTACAAAGAAAGATTCGATCGATAGATTTGACCAACACAAGTCCAAATTAGGGGTAAAACGAGACAATATGCAATGCAACAGATATTGGCAATGTTTGAACACTTTATATATATATACAACCATTGTTAGCACACTATACATATATATAAATATATACATGTATGTACTCAATGGGAATGGCGTCGCCAGTTCGAACGTCCCAGCACTTGACACATCCGTCGGATGAGCTTGAGAAGAGCACGTGGTCGTCACAGTGATCCACGTCCAGGCATGAAATGTTGTGGCTGTGGGCCTGCCACGTCAGCGGAGCCCCTTCATCCCCTCCAATTGGCCACACGGTGATCGTGTTGCCAGCTGCCACACAGACGCGACTGAGTGAGTAGTGAAGCGCGTACACTGGCTGCAACTGCGGCGTCCGCAGTACGCGCTCCACCTCCAGCGCCATCCTGCCGCCGCTGCCCTCTTGGCGGGTCAAGCGCATCATGAGGACGTTTCCGCTCGATGTGCCGACGACGATCGCGTCGGTTTCCATGAGCATCCAAGCGCTGCATGTGGGCCAGCCATACACGCCCGTCACGGCCGTGGCCACCGGCGATTCATCCAAACGGGATGTGAACAACCCGTCGGTCCCAGCGTAGTTGTGCTCGTACCGCCACACCGTCGAGAGTCTCTTCCCACAGAGCGCCACGTAAGACATGCTGGCTCCCGTCGTCGGGTCGTAGGTTGCAGTGGACCACGCCAACGTGGTAACCGACTGCAGTTCCACCTTGTCGACGAACGACGCGGACAGTTTCTGTCGCTTGGCGTCGAACGCGGCGTTGATGCTGGCTTTGTTCTTTTGCTGCTGGGGAAAGCGCGGCAACGGCACTGTGAAGAGCAAGTCTGTCGCGTTGTGCGCCTCGATGGCCGCGGTGACGTGCGACCACGAGTTGGCGGCTACGTGGCGCTTCAAGAGACTCGACACTGACACCACTTCCTTCCATTGCAAGTCCAATGTGGATGGGTAGTACACGCCCACCTGTCCGCTGGACGTCAAGGTCGCGATGGCACACGACATGTTGGGCGCAGAGCCTACAGGTAGGTGACCACATGAGAATGACATTGAACGATGGAATGGACAGGTAGGTACCAACCTCGAGGACCCCACACCGCCGCGGTGAACGTCATGCTGGCCTCGCCTTTGGTCAGGGAGATTTCCCGTGGATTCGATGATTGTTTCCTTGCCTGCTCGTTTAGGATGCGATAGGTCGTGGTGCCGTGCGCATCCAGTCCGTCCTCATGCACGCCGTCCAGCGTCGGTGGCTCCGGAACGTTCGTGTCCTTGGCAGGCAGCGGAAGAAAGTAGCGTGTGAGGAAGGGTGGATGCAGCAAAAACCGACTGAGGTCCTTGTTCAAGTACGTTGATATCATGATGTTCTCGTCCGTGACGCACGCTAGCTTGCAGTCCGCCGACCAGTGCACGCAACCTGGCAGGATAGGCGCGCCAGGGAGATGCTCCGACGAGAAGCTGGAGGATGTAGCTGTGAACTGAAGCCCATGTTCATTCGAGGCTGGATCGGCTGTGGGTGCCGCCGCCGCGGTAGCCTCCTTCTTGGGCATGCTGATTGTGGGAATGGCGCGCTATTGACCAATGAAATCACTCACAACTTCAAAAAATAATTCGAGCACAAAATGGAATTCGACAACGACAACAACAGCGACGCGGACGTGGCTGCCGCACAGGCGTCGGTTGAGGACGAGACAGAGCTATCAATCACAGGAGTGGAATCGCAGACAGCTGACCAGCAGGAGGAGGAGTCGGCAACCGTCACATGGCTGGAACAACGCGTCACGGAGTGGAGGTGCAAGTGTCCTCGGTGCATCTACGCCCGGCCTCGCATGACTGAACTTCCTGATACATTTGAATGTCCCATGCTGAATGGTTCCAAGCGCTGTCGCCTTCAGTTTCCCAGCAACGAGTTGCTCGTGGTGCATCAGCTTGACGTGCATGAAGGCGTGTACCCCATCTGCCCCAAGCAACGTTTGACAATGCAGAACCACATGGAGTATTCTGCGCCCCGCCCGCCTCCCACCGTGTACATGTTTCAGCAACGACATAACCCTCTCATCAAGCCCGACCAACATTTGGACGTGTCTGAGGAAGTCGACCGCGTGCGCGTCCAGCACGACGTTGAGGTCGCTGCGTCGGCCAAGCGAAGTTTCTCAAGGAAGCGAAATCTGGACGGTTTTGTCAAGATGCCCGCAACGCACGAAGAGCCCGAGACCGCCATGTTCGACGTGTTCATGGAAGCTGCGGAACGATGGAAGCGCGGCGACAAGTACGAACGACTGGCGCAGTTCCAGGAGGCCATGTTGTTCTACCAGACAACCAAGGAACTGCCCGCGCCGACTGCGCCGTCACAGTACCCTCTTGTGGGCCAGGGCCGAAATTGGTTCAAGTTGAAATGATGGTATTCGTGGTGACATCACGCCACCCGTCCTTGATGACTAGGCATATATGGCCTGACCAGCATGAGGAGTCGTCATGACGATCCAACTTCACCGTGGCTAAATCTCTAGATGGAGCTAATTGACAACGTCAGGAGTACTGGATGCTTGTGCATGTCGAGCTGGTAATACTTCGAAGTATTATTATTGTGCTTTGCACTTGTTTTGGCGTCGGCTTTACGTGGCTAAAAGAGTGGTACCTCTGCTGCAACTACACCTTTTTTCGGTTAATTTGAGGACCTCACCATACTTTTTCGCGAAATGAACAAGCAATTCGCGGCGGTTCCACTTCTTTCGTTGTATATTCGTTATATTTCGCCTGCAACCAAGAAGGTTGCAGTCTATTTCAAGCGATGTTCGTTATATTTCAATGTGTATGCGCTCAATTCAGGAGACAAAAAACAAAACAACACCGACGGTGTTGTTGCGTAATCATTGTGGAAAGTATGGTTGCGCAATTTCCTTAAATCAACAGTCCGGATAACTATCCGGTTATCCATGCATTGCGCAATGATGAAGCAGTGTGGCCGATAATCCGGATAATTTTCCGGATTACGGCTCCATTGTCAATGCATTGCGCCATTCACAGGTCAAAACATGTTACTTCGAATAATATAGCTATCTAACTACTAGTAGCAGCTACTTCCGTTGACGAAGGTTCTTGCGTCGATCCTCTGCAGCCCATTCTTATTGTGCTAGCTTGATTAATAAGCTTGTTGGATCTTGCACGCTGTTTCGTTTTCCTACTAGTTGTTCAGAATCAATAAAGGATCAGTACCAAAATTCATAAAATCAGTGAAGCATTTAAAAATGATTAATCCTTCAAGTGCGAACGTACCTGATATGTGACCGATCGATGTCGTGGTCGCAGGAACGTCAACTACAAATAATAAAGTGCGCTACTTGAAAACAAATCATATAGAAAATTACCTGGCGTTTGACCGGTCGCATTCGTGACTGGTGGTTGGCGGCCATCGACATTCGAGTGCTCATTTGACGACTCTGTAGCTGGCTAGAAACTCTTTTGCGGTAACTTCGCTGCTCAGCCAAGGTCTTTTGGTTCCAAAATGTTGCTTCCTCGTCTATGACAACAACAAAGATAAGTTTTTGTGCTACAGGTACCAGTTGCATATGAATTGTGCTAAATGAACCTGTCAGATCGCGACGTGTAAGTTCTTCCACCCCTCGGTGAAACTTGTTATAGTGCTCTGTGTGCTGTTTGCGTGTGTGGATGGACATACAATCATCCTTGAGGCACATCACAAGATCACTCTTGTTCTCCTTCACGTCTTCCTCCATGCCATGCGCTTCCTTCTCCATGCCCGCTGCTTCCTCCACCATGTTGAACAGCAAAATGACCAGTAAAACGCTTGTTTTGAATAGCATCTAGAATATGTGTACATCGGTTTACAATCAGAAGAGCTGTAACCATTAACTCAGTTCAGTCGTCTGATTGGTCACAAAGTAGGTTATTCTTTGACGATCCCTTTTCATTGGTCAGTGTTGTACCCACCCGCGATATGTCAGGTCGTTTAACTGCTTCTTTTCTACCCGCCAATTTTCCGGTCAAATGCCTGCATATTTTATTTACTTCACACTCTCATGACTACCCTACATTTGACAGGTCAAATCACAGCTTGCTTGTCATCCTTTTCTTTGCAGGTCAAGTGACCCTTCAATCCAAAGCTATATTTCCAACCCTCCAATCAACATGGTAAGTGACACTACTATGCAACATTAATATTAAACTTGGTCTAACTACGCATTCCTCGCGACTTCTTTCGTTTTTTCGGCTTGGGGCCAGGCTTG
>NW_009798342.1:130376-152412 GCF_000520075.1 Aphanomyces astaci | reverse complement strand
TTTATCGCGTTTGGGTACATCTTGGCTGCGAGTGCGTTGGACGCGATGGTGGTCGAGACGCCCAGCGAGAGCCTGTTGCAATGCGCGGCCGCATCCAGGATCCAGACCGCCCATCTACGTCGTGCGCTCGCTCGCTGGCATCCTCGCGTAATGGTGACTGCATTCTCACAGGGTGTAACAGACCCACAGGCGGCGATGACGTACCCGAACGAAGCAAACATGGATAGCACGAAGAACAGCGTGCTTTGGTTGTGGTGGGCGTCCAGGTTGAAGTGCTGGAGGTTGGCCGTCAGGACCATTTCTAGCGGCCTGCCACAATACTTGGGCTTTTCGCGGTTGAAAAACAGCTCACCAACGACTAAACGTCATGATATTCAGAAGATCATCGTGATGGGCCATCCGATCAACATCCATGGCTTGTGCCGGCAGCTGAAGATGGGGTTTGCCTTTGGGGACGCAGCAAAAACAACCAACTCCAACGACGCCAACTTGCACGCGTACACGAAATGTACACTTACGTGACGTCATCCCCGCGCGTCGGTGGTTTCTGTCGCTCGTGGGGTCGTTCTGGTACACCTTGAAGAACCAGGCGACGTACTTGTAGACAATACCGTCAAACGGGCTTGCGAGGTTGTTGGTGTCATGATCAGGCCGTACGCTGTGCCGCCACTTCCACCGTCACATACGTGGCCAGTGGGGACGTTGTCGGCCAGCGCCATGACTTTATAGTACCACTGGTTGCGAACGACGTCCCTGCAAGCAATACTTGACTTCGAAAGATGACAAGCCCGTCGACGAGGATCACGTCGGTGGTGCCCGCAGCGATTGTTCACCGCTCATTTCACTACAGATCCAATAACGGCACCATGAGCAGAATTCCAGAGTAACAACTCATTGTCTAGCATCTTGTAGATCGGGTATGGACAAGTTGCCCAAGATGCTAGCCATTGAGTTGTTGAGGGGTTCGACATCCGCCCAGTACATGGCCACGTGAAACCGTAACGCAAACCTTAGATGTCAATCGCCTCATGTATGGATCAATATTGGAACCGCCAGGACAACACGAAATATGCAATGTTCATTATACGTTACTTCAAAATGCAAGACATCTTTTTCTACTTCTGGGGGCACTTGCCCGTGTTGGGGTACAACACTCCGTTGCCCCCTGCGACACGGTAGCACTTGGTGGAGGGGAAAATGGACATGATGTTGCTGGACACGGTGAACGACACGCAGAAGAAAAACACGGACACGAGAATGAACCCCGCCACTTTTCTCTTGCCACCACGCGCCTTCAGGGCCTTCACTTCTGCCTTTTGGGGAGGCAGCAAGAACAGCCAAAACAACGACGCGATCTTGAACCCGTACGAAATAAAGTACACGTACGTGACGTCCCACCGCACTTCGAGCGTGTCGGTCTTGACGTCATTCTGACTTACTTTGAAGTACGAGTTGACGTACTTGTAAAAGATGCTGGCAAAAGGCCCCGAGAGGTTGCTCACAGTGGAGATCAGGCTGTACGTGGAACCTTCGTTCCCCTTGTCGGCGATTTCCACAGCCACGTACGTGGAAACGATAAAGCGGAGGCCATAGGGAACTCCATTGAAGAACCACTGGTTGCGCACGACGTTCCAGATGGTCAAGAACACGACAAAGCCGTCGACGACGACCATTCCGAGGGTACCGGCGGCGATGGTCCAGCGCCAATTCCAGTGAAGCCCCCATTTGCCCACAATCACCAAAACAGTAGCTAACAGCAAATATGCCAATGATGTCCGACAGCGCATCGTTGAGAGGTTTGACCCCCGCCCAGTACGTCTGAATGGGTAACGTCGCAGTGGTGTTGACGCCATTGAACACGTTGCTGAGGAATCGGAACAAACAAACTTGCCACAACACGCGACTCTTGAGAGATTCCCAAAACTTGCCCCACCATAGGGGGAAGGACACAGGCTCAGACTTCTTCTCCACGAGAACAAATATCGTCGAGAGCACCACCAGAACACACGGCCCAAGGCAATGCCGTACGGAGCATTCGGCGACAACGCAAACGAAAACGACCCTCCGTAGTTGGGGCCGTTCAGCCCGAACGCACTCACCAAGTAAGCGAGGCTGCCTGCGACCGAGCGCACGGTGTAGATGGCGGTCTGGATGCGGATGGCAACGGGTTCTCGCTGGGCATACTCGACCACCATCGCGTCCGACGCACTCGCAGCCAAGACGTACCCAAACGCGATAAACATGGACAGAAGGATGAACAGCGTGCCGTTATCGGGGGCGGAGAAGTTGAAGTACTGCAGCTTGGGCTTAGGCACCTTTTCTAACGGCGTACCACAATACTTGGTCTTTTCGCGGTTGCAAAACGGCTCGCCGAACGGCGAAAATGCCATCACACTCAGACAGATCATTGTGACGGTCCACCCGATCAAAATCCACGACTTGCGACGATAGCCATAGATGGGGACGCAATCCGACAACAGGCCAAATATGACCTTGAACGACCACCCGATCACAGTCAACACCTTGTACGACGACAGTTGGTAACCCTCCAAGTTGAGGTAGATGTTGAAGATGGGATAATTGAGCGCGGGGATTATGTTGTATATGATCCCGATGGCGCCGTACTGTATGAACAGGGCAAACGATTCGCGGGAGAACAAGTCCAGCGCACCCCCTTCATCAGCGCCCCATCTTCCAGGTCCTTGGGCGATTTCGCTTCGACGTACCCATCATCGTCTTGTGCCGTGTTTGAGTGGATGTACGACACGCGTTTCTCCAAGTCCGCCGCTTCGTTGTTGCCGTGGCTTGCCATGGCAGCCGTGAAATTGAAAATGAATTGTTTATTGTGCCTCCACCAATTCCGGTGAAGGTGGATCGATTTTTGTTCAACGTCATAGGGTAAACCATTTCTTGGTAGACAGCCGTGTAATCACAAACAAGAAGGGTACAGTGAACCGGGGAGAAACTGGACATGGTGTGGTTTACAATTCCTGTTGTAGGTATGGACCAAAATAAAATATGAGCAAAAATCAAGCAATATCTGATTGGCTAAAATTCATGTAACGTTACAGGGGAAACTTGTCGCATATGTAGGGGGGTTTACCCCGAGAACCCTCCTACCGAGCACAAGACAAACAACGAAGTCCATCACACATCAATTACTACACATACTAACCGTAAGTAGTAATTATACTAAAACTATTTCCGGTCGAGGAATAGCTTTTACAAAGGACTTCTTGATCGCATCGGCAGAAATCCTATCACAGGCATTGATCGATCGCTTGATCATGGCCAAGCGCTTTTCACCTGCAGTGACCACGGGGGTTTCTTCGAGCCACAAGGTACGAAGCAGTTTCTTGAATGGACCATCACGCCAACGTCTAACGGTTGACACACGCTGGTGCAGTTGGGAGGAAGGGGCTCCAGCACACTAAACAAGTCACGAGCAATAGACTCCGACGACTCTTGGGTCACGTAGAGCGTCAAAATTGTCCACCAAGATGACGGTGGGTCCATGTATCTCATACTGCAGCATGTCAAGATACGTCCGCCACACACGACCATCCATCCACCCTGACTTTTGGACTTCGTAGTAGTGTCCGCTGGGATACGTCGCAAGCTCGGGCCACCAGGAGTTCCAAGCACGATGAAAAGGATAGGTAACTTCGACCCTACACCAAAATTATCAAAAAATATCACAAGTGTAATGTACCGTCGGCGCGGCAGGACAACATAACAGTGAGTCGGTCGGAATGTTTCTGCGTCACATCGACCTTGGATGACTTGCCGACTTCTGCCCAAATCTTGCCGGGCGGCATATCGTAGTAAACCGCCGTCTCATCCGCGTTGATAATGTCGTGGAGGTTATGGTCGTTGTACTTGTTCCAAAACGCTGCCGCAAAGTCATTCCGGATGAGTACCATGTCGAGTTCTGGGAGCTTTGTGTAGCATAGTACGCGTTGCGAGAAGCGGTGGCGTGCGGCAAACGACTGGCACAAGCGCAGGAGAGACTTGTAAGGGTCCACTTTACCGACGACATAGGTATCCAGCCATGCCTTGTGGTAGACTTTCATGAAATTGATCATGTGCATCGAGGTAAGGATGTGCTCATCGCGACGCACATCCTTCATGAACGTGAGCAAGTCGTGCTTGAAAGGGATGATGCCCTTGGCGCCTTGTCCGCCGAGCGTCGGCCGCTTCGCGTTGCGTGTAGCAGCCGTAAGCTTCGTACGGAGTGTCATCCAGGTGGTCCATGTTGTCCGTGGAATGTCATTCTCCATACAAAACTTACAGCTGCTGACACCTAGCCCGTCGAATTGCGCAAGCAGCGCTCGTTTTCTTGCCAGGGTGTACGATTGCTGGTGCCGGATTGGCATGAGATCGGCAGCAAGGAAGGTTTGAAGGAAGGTTGAAAGTGATGTTTTTGAAATGGTGTGAGTGGTTGTTTTTGAACTGTCCAATCACGGCCACCTTAGTCAAAGAAATCTGATTGGCTGACGTGTGTATTTATTCAGTTTAACGATCAGTGTATTTTAAATATAAATACATCACATTTTAGAGGTGGTCGAGTTTCTTGGGGGGGTCCAGTTTCTCCCCGGTTCGCTGTAGCAAATCATAAGGTTAACGTTATAGGAATGGCCTAGTATGTTGCGTATATTCTCCAGAAATACTAATTTGCTGTCTCAATAGCTTGGAATTACAAGAGGCCACACAAGACTGATCAAGGGAGTCCATCCTGTGTTGCTGTTGAAGGAAGAGTAGGAAGGATGTAAATCTAATACGGATACATAATACTACGTGGTACAAAGCTAACTTCCAGTAGTACATATCTATACTACCCTTCCGCGATACTGTACCGCGTACTAACTGTAAGACAGTATTACAGGGCAACCTGTGAAGAACGGACTCAATAGCTTAAAAACGCGAAATGAGGTCTGACATTGTGAATAACGGACGAACCCACTGAATGCGTGTCGTTTTGCATTTGTCAAGTGGGCACACTTTGCAGGGTGTTGTCACCCGCACTTCAGAGGATGTGTCCTCATATGTGCGCTTCGGTATCTGACCAATCAGGGACCACCTCGTAGCTAGTCAGTAGGGTGTGGGAGTACCCCTACACCACTCATCCTAATCCACTCTTCGTTTCTTCCTGTCGTGCGTCTTGTCCTCCTGGACACCTCGCTCAACTCGGTGTTACCCTCGGACTCCTTGTCCCACCTTCCTCTAAGTGCTTGGGCCTACTTTGCTCCTCCTAACAGGTTATGAGCCCTCACTCAACCTCTGCGCCGCTCTACAATGGGCCTCCCCTGGACGACCACAATCGTACGTCCCTCGAATGGAAACCACTGTTTATCAGCCAGGCTGATGGCCATGAATTTACTCAGTTCTATATGAACAAGGCTTATGTGCCTTCTGATCTTGAGCGGTTTATTTTGAGCATTCTCGACGACGACGTTCAAGTCGACAAGTTGAAGCACCCTGAGTTGTACCATGTTGATCCCGACCTGTCTGAGGATGGCCTTGCAGCGCGGCACAAGGTTATCGCTGACCACGTCCAATCAGTGAAGAGCGCGACGTTGAAGTCCGAGACGGCAAAGTCTCTCTCTAGACTGCGCGCACTGGCGCTGACGTTCCTTAACTCCTCCATGGTGGACTCCCTGCGGAAGTTATTCTCCAACATCGCTTGCCCATTTACTCTTTATGAGTCTATTGTGTCACGATTTGAAAATAATCCTCTGACTAGCGATCCTGCGGTACTTAATGCACAGTCGCAGAAGGTCAAGTATCACGACGGCGACTGCTTGGACACCTTACTGGCCGACGTTAAGTCCATCGCCAGCCAGTACCGCACTGCCATGATCCCATCCTCGTTGGAGATCACTGCGGCGGAGTATGACGCCTTCCTATGGGCTAACCATTATATGGTGAAACTGTCGGAAGTTTTTTTGGACGACAAACAAATTTGGGATCTTATCCGAGCTATTTCGAGCAATGCCAAGGCCTCCGGACAACCATGCTCTGTCGCGGCTATCGACGCCGCCATCAAGGATGCCCTGGCAACGCGTCACCTGCGTTCGCTTGCTCTTGGTGAGCATGGGACAGCTGACTCCGCTCCCACCCGATCGCATCTGATCAATGCCGCCGTCGTTGACGCTATTGCCAGTCCCGTTGGTCTAGTTTCGACACGGATGCTACCCTCGTATGCTCACCCCAAATGTCATTCCCACTCTGGCCCTGCGTGCTTTTATTGTGGTGATCCCACTCATGTCCTGACCAATTGCAAAGTTCTGGCCTCAGATTATTCGCGTGATACCAAACGCGACGGTTTTCCGCAAGAAGTGTTCGAAAAACACGGCAAGAAGTCCGCACGACGTTTGTCGTCTCGCAAAATCCGCGATGATCATCCTCGTCGTGACGACTACGACCGTGACAACGGCGATGACCGCGGTGGCGGAAGTGCAGGCGCCCCTCGTGGACGTGGTCGTGGCGCCCCGTCGAAGCGCGATCCTCCTCGCAGTCGTAGCCGCAACCGTGGCGGAGATGACCGCAATCGCACTTGGCGTGATGAAGGCTATCGAGGCCGTAGCCGCCGAGGCGTTTCACCGACATCACAGTCTAGTAGTCCACGTCGTACTCAAGTTACGCACAACTCCGATAGTCATTCCGACTGTCCTCATGTTACGTCATCGATTACCATCGAGAAGTGTGTCGTTGCGCCCAACTCCGGTGATCGTGTCGATCTCCCAGGTGGTTTGTATCGTAGCCGCCGTGACGTTGTTTCGTCTTCTGATAAGCTGACAGCAGTGCAACCTTGCGCTATATACCGGTATCACAGATACTACTGTGCGCTTTAATCCAATCACGTGCTTTTCCTATTATCACATTTTTAACATCATATGCAAGATACCTTTTACCGGAAAAGCGGCCCTGGCAGAAATGCAACTCGACCTTGCAAATACTAATTAGTAGTATTTCACATTTTCAACCAATCAAACTCAAGATATTTTACCGGAAATGCTACCCTCGCAGAAATGCAACTCGTTTATTTAAATAACCAATTGCGGATTTACAATGTCGGAAGAAGTAGTGCTCCGTAAGTCAGACGGCTTGTTCTACTGTCCAAGGTGCATCGTGCATTACGTCAATGAGCGCACCTTCCGAGCCCACTGCAAAACCAAGCATGGCTTGAAAGTGACCCTATTCAAAAAGAAGTCAATCGACGAGAAAAAGGCCAAGGCACGGCAACGCAAGCAGCAGCAAAAGGCAGCGCGCGAAGCGTTGCATCCGATGGCTGGCAAGACTTTCCGTCTAAAACAGCGTGCACTATTTACATTTGCCGTCGCACGCGTCCGTGGGGCTTACCAAGCAGCGAATTCAATCGTGAAGATCGATGATTCGACGGTTCCTAGTGCTGGTCGAGGATTGTTTGCCAACGTGGATTTGTCTGCTGGTGACATTTGCACAGTCTATGACGGAGAAAAGGTGTACGAAGAGCCAACGGATCATGAGTACGTGTGTCAGCGTGGCGTTGTGACAACGAAATCGTGGCTCATGGGTCTCAAAGACCCAGTTGCTGGCCGTGGACTTGGGTCCTTTGTCAATCGTGAAACTCGCGGGAGGTCGGGGTGTTTGAAGAATTGCCAGCTCATGAGAAGTGGAAACGCGATTTGTATCAAAATATTGAAGTCTGTCAAAGCCGGCAAGGAGCTATTTGCTGCATATGGTCGCGGTTACCGACTTTAATTAAAGATGAATCGACTTTGTGTTGTATTGTTCTTGTCATGTACTGCCTGTCACCGTTCCTTATCTCCGTCTTTTGCTGTAGAAATGAAGTGCTAGAATATTATTAATCGTCCACAGATGCTAATACGTTCAAGTTATCTTATATTCATTAATTTTTTTACAACCACATCCAGCCAAACAGGTCATCCACGTGCTGTCATTTCGAATTTGAGCCGATTGACTGTCAGAAAATCTGTCCATATGGTACCACCAATTCCCGTCCATCTTCGCCACATTTTGTGGCATGACGACGCCGAAGTTGAAGCGACACCCCCATCGACCCCCTATTGGATTACTTTATGGCGAACGCAGGGGGTAGTCCATGCGAAGTTGATGTGATCCGCACGCCGAACCCATCGCAAGCGATACCCACCCTCCTTCGCCACATCTTGTGGCCTGACACTGGCGAAGCAGCTGCTCCTCTGTCACCCCCATTGCACCCGTTGGCCGATCTTGTGGAGAACGTATGGGAGGCTCCACGTGAAGTTGATGTGCTCCGCACGCCGAGCCTATCACATGCGATACCCGCCCACCTTCGCCACATCTTGCGGCCTTACACTGGCGAAGCTGCTGCTCCTCTGTCACCCCTATTGCACCTGTTGGCCGACCTTGTGGAGAACGCAGAGGGTGGCTCGCTCGAATGTGATGTGACGGGTACATCATCGTACACATGGTACGCTATACCCACCCATCTTCCCGACAACATGGAGGTCGACGCTGGCGAAGCAACAACTGTTCCCATCGTATGCGTTCGACAACCTCGTGGCAACGTTGGGGACAACGCAGGGGGGGGGGCATGGGAACTTGACGGGATCGTCACGTCATGTCACATCATCCCCGTCGGACGCGTTGGCTAGCCTTGTGGACTACACGGTGGATGGTATGTGGGAGTTTGATGTGACCGGTACATGGGGCGATGGGGCGTACGACACGCCAGACTTCACTTCCGAGGGTTCTAACGTCGTGGATACTGCGAATGACAACACTGGGGACGAAATAGACCATGATGGGGACGAAATGGGCGACGATGTCATCCTTGTTGCTGACTTTATCACCGGACCCCAGATGTCGTCACAGGCAAGACAGCACGAATGGATTTTGGTTGGCGAGTTCGACACGTACAATAGTGCCAGAGATTGCGTAGCGCCATCAACGACGCACTCCACGAGGAAATCACGATGCACCGTGTGCCAAGGCCCTGGCGTGCACGAAATGTGTGCGCGGTACCTGACTTGTTTTTGTCGGGAACATTGCTTGAAGCATTTGAAGCTTCTGTGCTGCTCGGTCAACGGTCGTACCTTGGCGTTCAAACGTGGTCAGTATGGGGACTGCAGTGCCCCTTCCACCTCCTCGGCGACCTTGGCTATCCGAAGCCAGGCTGACAGGCTATTCGCCGAAGGCATCACCCCAAGCCGAGTACGACATAGGCTAAAGGATTCAGTTCCCGCAAGCGCCATGCCGAACCTGAAGTGGTTTCAAAACCGTGCCCGGTACTATCGCATGCGTAATCTACACGAGCACAGCAAGCCTGTCGAAATGGCCCGCATGCTTGCAACAAGCTGGTTCGATCCCCGGTGTGACGAGACGACGTTTTTCTCCTTCGGGTTCGACTTGGTGCATGGAGTCCCTCAAATTGGATATGGCGGCGCGTCTGGTGTGTTTAAGGTTGGTATCACAACGAAGGCACTGCTACGTTGTATGCATCGCGACCCGTCCTCGTTTGTGTTTCATTGGGACGCAACCTACAAGATCAATGCTTTGGCCTACCCAGTTCTCATCTGCGGCATCACTGACCCTAGTGGCAAATTTCACCCCGTCGCCTTCTTCTTGATTGGCCGAGAATCCGCTGATGAGTATGAGTGGGCGATGAAGCAACTCATGCCGTGTACGAAACCGTCGTAGGAAGTTGTCTTCAACTGCACTATGTCATGGCGGACGCCGCCTTGGCCCCTGTTGGAGCGCTGAAGACCCTGCAGCCACAACTTGGAATCAAAGCGATCCTCAAAGCGATCCTTATGTGCTTTTACCACTGTGTGGCGTGCGTCAACAAGCGGCTTGGCGTGGTTCCGACAAGTGTAAAGGCCCTCGTCGCCCGCTACTTGTTTAAAGTGCACTTCAGCAGAAGTGTTGGCGAGTGTCATCTGCACTGGAACGAGGCTAAGGTGGCGTGGACAGCTTGTGATGCCCTCGAAGGCAAAGGTTTCGTTCGCTACTTTGAAGGGCAGTGGGTGAACGGGGAATACTGTAATTGGCAGGTGTACCATACTCCAGACGGATTCCCCAACGAACAACCCATGTGAGCTCTTCAACAAGCATTTCAAAGGTATGTTATGAGACCACCCTGGCGTCATTATCGACCATAATTGGTAGGAATCTACACGCAACGTACATATCATGGGTTGTGCGTCACCTTTCAGTTGCTGGGTTCCATTGCCGTCGAATATTCCTCGTTCAAAGCACAGCCCTTTGCATTGCGGCCTCTGCCCAGCAAGAAACTGCAACAACGATTCCGACGTTTGGTGAAGAACGGTCTCCTTGAGGTCGTACCTCCCCATCCGGGCATCGTACTGCGGTCCCACGAGGTGCGAATCCGCGGCGTCATCCCTGAACTTGCCATCTCAATCGCGCACGCGTTCGAAGATGAAGCTGAAGTCAATACTTTGTTCCATGATCTACACCGCCGTGGTATTACACCTATACCACGGCAAGCATTGGCCCTCGCGAATGCCTATTACTACAACGAACGAGCCAACAATCTGCGCCATGAATCGTTGTGTGGAGTCCACATGCAGCAGTGGTATGGATGGCATGTGTCGACAGCCCCAAGTGAATTATCGTGTGAGTGCAACTATTTCTACAAGAACAAGTACTGCTGCCACTTGCTGTATGCACTGCAATATCAAAACAAAGATGTCCAAGGTATGCCACTTCCTCCAACAACATTTGCTCGCAACGTTACTCAATCCAGTGAAGCTACATCCCGTTTCACTGGCCGTCGGCGACGTCAAGGGGTTCAAGGTGCAGGGAGGAACGTGCGTCGTCGTCGTACTGTCGGTCCACCACTTGCAATGCGTTGAACTTCTGGCTTGCGGAGCTGTGGAATCATGTTATTGTATTGTGTTAACGTTGAATAATCTTTGATATAGAGCTTCTCTTATACTTTAAACCAAATTGTATATGCATACTGTATGTATGGTGGTGACGGAAATGAATTGCAGAACGGGCATGGTATGTGGTCGTGGAGGGTCCTTGGTATTTGGTGATGATGGGCTTGCCAGATATATGGGGTATGACACGTGCGCTACAGTTGACTCATTATTCTGCCAGTCCCATCACGAGCTACCGCTAAACACACGTGTCACGTCCCCTCCCCAGGCCACACCTAACATCTTCGCCTGCCCCAACACTACCTACCACCAAAGCCCAACAATCCTCACGCCTACATGTCATGTCCAACGATCTACCTGTCTAATCATCACCCAAAGGCCAAGGACACGTGCCATGCCCCACAAGTACCCCGAGGGCGCTACTCGTCTACATGCATGTCCAACACTTCAGTCTGCTCTACCATCACCAACCGCCAAAGATCCCGTATGCTCACCTGCCATTCTTGCACTTCTTGTTGTTCCATCACCACCAACAGGGTGGACCCCGCACTCACACGCTATGCCCCACCCCCCCGCCGTCCCATCGTCGTAAACCCAATGGAACACGTCCAAACCCGAGTAAGCTGCCAAGATCAACGTTTATGCTGCGTGCTAATTTGAGTCATGGTTAACAGTGTAAACAAATGGAAAATTGTGCTGATTATGATAAAAGTAGGTAGTATTGAACTCGAGACCTTTGGATTGATAGCCTGACGCTCTACCAATGTGCTGAAGTCGACAGTTATAGAAAGTAATCATTAACAGTACTTGTATAAAGTACCTAATAAATGATGATCATTTATCATGTTGAATGGCAGCGAACAACATTATGATGGAGGAATCGCGCGTTATGCAGTGAAGTCAAAGTAATACATCGAAACAATAAAACGCTATGTAGCATCATGTTTACACACCTATGACAGCTATTAGTTCTTGATGCAGTAAGATGGTCTTCATCTGCTCCTGTAGATCCCTTTGTTACTGTGACGTGTGATGGACTTGATCCTTGTTGGGCCGTAGGGACTTCTATAATCACAGTTACTTCCAAACAACGTGAGTCTCATGTTACTTGGTAGGTCTTCCGGCTATGACAACGGAACTCGTTCGAGACCGTGCAATGTGTGATGAAGGTTGCCACTTT
The DNA here is from genome assembly GCF_000520075.1 of Aphanomyces astaci. NCBI lineage: Eukaryota > Oomycota > Saprolegniomycetes > Saprolegniales > Verrucalvaceae > Aphanomyces > Aphanomyces astaci. The sequence goes on along the minus strand of NW_009798342.1, from coordinate 140,343 downwards.
GCCAATGTTGTACTGTAGTGCTAATGGGTTTCGAATCTATTGTGTTGATGGGACACTGTTGGCGCAACTACATAAGTGAATCATGACAACAACAACATCATTGCAGTAACGTAACGAGTCAATTTATGGACATGCGCCAATTTATGGACAGGGTACACGAGCCAATCAAAATCAAGTTCAACTTACTCTAATACTGAAATACTTTTGTAACCCAATATCGCACACAGAAATAAATTCAAAGAGAATGAATTATCCGAACAGTAGCGGAGGCGCGAGCCCCATGGCACGAAAATCTGAAGCTCATAAGATCACTCAACACTTTTGCATTTGACATCATGAGCTCAAAACGCAAGCAATACGATCAGGCCGCTATGGAAGCCGCGATCGAAGCCTGTGACAATGGCTCCAGAATTTCTGCCGCCGCGAAATTGCACCATGTACCGCGCACGTCCTTGCTGCGCCACCTTGATCAGCGCCGGAACGACGAACCTCCGCAGCGTCCTGGGCCTAAGCCTCGTGTGCCTCCCGAGGTCGAAAAGGACCTGTTCATTTGGATTGAAAAAATGCAAACGAAAGGACGCCCACCAACTCAAGCGTACATTGTCAACAAGGTGAACCAGTTGGCCAAGAAGTTGAAGCGCCCAGCAGTCAGCCGGCACTGGTACAAGAGCTTTCAAAAGCGACAACCACTTCTCACGACCCGCATGGCACAAACAATCAACCGCTCGCGCAATGCCGTGACCAGCACGAACATCGAAGAATTCTTCACGAACCTTCAGTGCGTCTGTGATGAGCTTACTCTCGACGCTAGCCGAATTTACAACATGGACGAAACTGCCTTCGATACCCGATCAAAGTCAGGCAAAGTGGTTGCCCTCCGTGGATCCAAGTCAGTGTGGGCCAAGCAAGTGTCTGCAAACTTTCATTTGACTCTTGTTGCATGTGGTCATGCTGTTGGTTCGATTTGTCCTCCATTATTTATTTTTCCCGGCGATACTGTATCCTCTAGCCTTGTTGACTGTGAAATTATTCATGGAAGTTGTATTACTACGTCAAACAAGGGTTATATGACTTAATTGATTTTCTACAATTGGTTGGAGATGTTTTAATTAAATTTGGATGAAAGTGTTATTCGTCCAGTTCTTTTAGTTATGGATGGATATGCAGCTCATATTTCTGAGAAAATTGTTTTACGTGCTGAAACCTTAAATATTATATTGATGCTGCTGCCTGCAAATGCAACACATCTCATCCAACCTTTGGATATATGTGTGTTTGGCCCATTCAAGCGATCCATTCGAGAGGCAATTATTGAATTCATGTCTGACAATTGTAAGTATATATTACTTTTTTACACTTAATTATCAATTATTTATCGTTATAGATGATGTCGACCTATCCACACAAGATAGCGGTAGTGATGGTGAGGATCATGATGACGACGTACCGTTTCTGAGCCTACTTGGTGGTCAGGATGTTGACATTGCGGCTCAATCCGGGAAGGAGCGTGCACCATGTGACGACGTGGTCGAAATGGAGGAACTGTGAGTTGATTTGTCGTTTAAATTCTATATCCTTTGATTTCTTATATATACTGTGGCATCGTATATTTGTTTCCATTGGAAAACTTCGAATCGAACGAACTTTTAGTATAGTCAAATTAAGTATAATGTACCCTGTCCATAAATTGGCGGATCTCATCCAATGAACAATCAAAACTTCAAAGCCACCTAACTGCTGTAATACCACCTTAAACTTGATGAAACAAGTTCGATCAATCACAACCTAAGCTTTATGGGGATATAAAATGATCAAAAAATAGATAAAATTTGCAACATTTGCAACATATTTTCGAGCTATCTTCGACAAAAAAGGTGTCCATAAATTGCCTCGTTACGTTAGTGAATCACGTGGGGAATAAATAGATTGGTGATCTGGACTGTGTGTCAACTGTGGGTGTGTGGGTTTGACGATTCTTGTAGCCTTTATATTTCACAGATGCATGGTTGGCCTTCCAACACCGACAGAGGATGTTAGTCAACAACACGTCTCGCCCATGTTTCTCCGAACGCAGCAGAGGATTCACCGAGACGCATCGCCATTAGTTTTATAGGAAATGGTTTACCTTATAAATTAATATGCCGTATATTTCATGCGTCTGGAAATAGATTCACAGAGGCTTACCTTGGTCCAGCATCTGGCTGAGAGTTATAATGCTAATTTCCGTTTTTCAGCCTTTGTGAGGGCTCATAACCTGTCAAGAAGGGGCAAAGTAGGCCCAAGCACTTAGAGGAAGGTGGGACAACGAGTCCGAGGGTAACAACCGAGTTGAGCGAGGTGTCCAGGAGGGCAAGACGCACGACACGAAGAAACGAAGAGTGAATTAGGATGAGTGGTGTGGAGTATTTCCCCTACCCTACTGGCAAGCTCCTGGCAAGCTACGAGGAGATGGCCGCTGATTGGTCAGACACCGAAGCGCACATATTAGGACATACCCCTTTAAGTACGGGTGACAACACTTTGCAAAGTGCGCTCACTTGACAGAGTCCATTAGTCAGCGTCAGTTTCGCACTTTTCAGACAATATGTCTGTTTTTCTCAGCTAGCCGTATTACAGAGCTTGCGGAGAAACTCGGTGTGTGCAACTCTGCATGTGTATTTGAATTTTGTATGCTTAGTGATATATCATGCCAACAAATTTAAATAAAATTTATTGCGTATCACATTGATGAATGATGACGGCCTGAGTCACCATACATCTGTCCCGATGGTAGGTTTGATATAGGATGAGCCAATCAGAGACAAATACGTTTTCTATTAATACAATTCGAGAATTGGCCAATCAAGTACGGAGACTCTACCTCGCCACAATTGGGAGGATTATTTTTGAACAGTTGCTCCGACCGAGTTTCTCTCTCCGGAATGCACTGTATAGTAAGTACATGTAGTAGGACAGTACTTCAAGATTGTAAATGACACCACATTTCTATTGGTTCAGATTTTTTCATTTTTTCGGGTACCGGTACACAACTGAATCACGCCATGTGCGTCGTATGTTCTCCGAGCATTCAGTTATATTTTGTCACTCCCATACTATTAATAGTAGTACTAGTACTACGTCGTACTACTTCTTACAGGTAGGTCCCTGTATGCATGCACACTGAATGGGACGCCCACTGTAATGATGGAATGCGACAGATGGAAATGTGAGAAATACGTTCAGGCCTAAAACTAGGCCACTTAATCGTCCGCTTCATGGCTGTCCAATCTGGTTCGCAACAGTAGTACTCCATTTCTATTGGCTATAAATAAAACATATGTTTGCTCTCTTCCGCTGCAATTTCGCACAAAATAGTGCTGTCCACCTACTGACTGTTCCTTTGAACGGTGAAATGAACGATACTAGCGGCGATGGGGCACGTTGGGCTCGTGTAGCCAAGAGAGGAGGTTCGTTCATAGGTAGAATGCCACAAATTTGAAAATGGCTTGCACCATCCAACCGCTGTATTCAATTTAGGCAGGTAGGTATAATTTTGTACAGGTTATGCTAACGGCTGCTGCCATCATAATCGTTATAATCACCGGTGATTTCACCGTTGAAAGGAACAGTCAGTGCATCGTGTGGAATGATGCAAATATGGCTGCTAGGAGTGTGGTGGACAGCACTATTTTGTGCGAAATTGCAGCGGAGTAGAGAAAACATATGTTTTAATTATAGCCAATAGAAATTGAGTACTACTGTTGCGAACCAGATCGGACAGCCATGAAGCGGACGATTAAGTGGCCTAGCCTAAAACCATTCAAGCAAATATTCTTCCATTTTAAGGTTACTTCACAGTCTGTCAAAGTATGTGTACGCGGGGGTAGGACGAAGACCCGGGGTTACAGGGTTACGGCTAAATCCCCAGGAGAGTTGATGTGGTCAGAGTACAAAAAATATGCCCCTATACTAGAGTGGTTTTCAGGCTGAATCCAGTATCCAGATTTATTGAACGGTGTTATTTGTCTGCGACAGATTGTATTCGTTACATGTACTCACTACAATACCAAGGTTCTCCAGGTACTACTATAGTACTAGTACTAGTACGTACTGGTTACTAGTAGACCTTTGACAAGGTGTGATTGACGGTTCTGATTGGCTACAGACATGATTATTGCAGTGCTTGACTTACTCGGGGAATTGGTCTTTACTCGGAGTAGTATATCATAATGGGTAAATACTTGAAGTACAGTAACCGCCAACATGTGAGTATCTGAGCAAAACTTCGACAACAAGTGAAAACAACTTCGACAATATGTGAGTACTTCGTAATAGGCGTACTTAACAAGGAGTCAAACGAAATTGGTTACTTTAAAAAGCATGTTGTCTTATTCCTTGCACATTTTAGCAAGTCCACTGCCGATGGTGGAGCCAAGAGGCGCTGGCATGATGCACAAGACATATGGGCGCAGCGATGGCAGATAGCACAGCTAACGCTATGACACACATGCTCATGTGTGTCGGTAGCTGTGCTATCTACCAACCGTCGACCTGTCGCGGAACCGCCGCGATTCCTGTGCATCGACCGATGTGGTAAATCTGCAGTGTCGTCTCGGTCAAATTACTTACTCTACAGCTCATGAAACAGCGGTATGCTCTAGAAGGGTGACAAGAACGATGACCGCGATAGAAAGGTGTTCAAGAACACGACGTGTGGCGCAATGGAAGCGCGCCTGCTTGCAGGAGACCTGGGTTCAAATCCCAGCGGTGTCAACTTAGAATTTACACACGAGATGGTGTTTACCCGTATACACTACGCAGTATGTGATTTTGGTACTGTGAACGCTGTTAATGGTTGTATGTGTTGCATTATACTTCGAAGTACTTCGAAGTATGTTATTAATACTAGAACAATTGGTATTTATCTCACTGATACCACACATAACGTTACCATTATTATTTGGTGAATTGTGTGTACCGCATCGGTAGCTCCATTACCGGTACCAGCAATGCCATTTGAAGTGACCCCTGGAAGAATGAGCAGAAGATTTTACTGGATTTTATTCTGACAGTGAAGTGTGAACTATTATTATACTTGTACTGTAGCTGTGAGTACAGAGAACCGAGTAGGAACTCGCGCACAGTGGTATCCACACTATTTTTTTTCCATGGAGCATTCATAAATTCCGACGTCAACCAATAGTATTTTTTTCATATTTTATATTATAACCAATAATATGCTTATAAAAAGTTTGTAAATTGTATGATTGGATATAATAAAATTAATCAGATTGATCTGATTGCAAAATTATAATTCGTACTCGGAATCACAACTAGCGCATTCGCATACAATTCCCCATATATTTCAAAATACCACTGTGCGCGAGTTCCTACTCGGTTCTCTGTACTTAGTGATTAGTATTAACTCTTTGTGGCAATATTGCACACCGGGATACTGATTCATATACTTTGATTAACCCTGAAGTGGAAAACGCAAAGAATGACGTGTGACCCCAATTTCGACAATTCCGGTTCTATTCTAATTGAACTTCGTTTCCTTGACAGTGAAACAACCCCGCAAAATAATAGTTGGATTCTACTTTAAATAATATTCATATTATTTTCTTGGTGTACTACATGTACTTGGTAGAGAGAGAATATTGGTGCAGCAATAGTTCCCACAATTTTGGACGAGATTTATTGGTGCAACAATAGTTGCTACAATTTTGGATGAGATTTATTACTTTTGGAATAAAAATATTTCCCAAATACCCGACTTGGACAAACCAACGGCAGATGGAAAGCAACAGTGAGGTGCCCGACGAGCGCAATGGAGACACGCAACTCAACCTTGAAAGGGGAATGACGTTTCACTCGGGAAGCGCCTTCGTCGTGTCTCCATTGCACTCGTCGGGCACTTCACTGTTGCTTTCCATCTGCCGTTGGTTTGTCTTTACTACATGTATTAATAACGTTAACGTTTACTAGTACAATAAATACCATCATCAAATTTGTCATTAAGTACGCCTAGTACTAAGTACTTACTCATACTAGTATTGTCGAAGTATTCACGTGTTGTCGAAGTTTTGCTCAGATACTCACATGTTGCGATCACCCGGACTGACTGTCTACTAGTACCACGAAATGATTTACCCTGTGACATTCAAGGAATCGATCCCCCCTTCAGCGGAATTGGTGGAGGCACAACAATCAATTCATTTTCAGTTTCTCGTCTGCCATGGCAAGCCAGGACGACAAGGCGGTGCACTTGGAGGAACGCGTGTCATACATCCACTCGAACACGGCAAAAGACGATGATGGGTACGTCGAAACGAAATCGCCCAAGGACCTGGAAGAGGGGGCGCTGACTGAAGGGGGTGCGCTGGACTTGTTCTCCCGCGAAGCGTTTGCCCTGTTCATGCAGTACGGCGCCATCGGGATCATCTACAACATAATCCCGGCGCTCCAGTATCCCATCTTCAACGTCTATCTTAACTTGGAGGGTTACCAACTGTCGTCGTACCAGGTGTTGATGCACATCGGGTGGTCGTTCAAGGTCCTCTTTGGCCTGTTGTCGGATTGCGTCCCCATCTATGGCTATCGTCGCAAGTCGTGGATTTTGATCGGGTGGACCGTCACAATGATCTGTCTGAGTGTGATGGCATTTTCACCGTTCGGCGAGCCGTTTTGCAACCGCGAAAAGACCAAGTATTGTGGTACACCGTTGGAAGAGGTGCCAGAGCACGAGCTGCAGTACTTCAACTTATCCGCCCCCGACAACGGCACGCTGTTCACCCTTCTGTCCATGTTTATCGCGTTTGGATACGTCTTGGCTGCGAGTGCGTCGGACGCGATGGTGGTCGAGTATGCCCAGCGAGAACCCGTTGCTATCCGAGGCCGCATCCAGACCGCCATCTACACTGTGCGCACGCTCGCTGGCATCCTTGCTTACTTGGTGAGTGCGTTCGGGCTGAACGGCCCCAACTACGGAGGGTCGTTTTCGTTTTCATTGTCGCCGAATGCTCCGTACGGCATTGCCTTGGTCCCTTGTGTTCTGGTGGTGCTCTCGACGATATTTGTTCTCGTGGAGAAGAAGTCTGAGCCTGTGTCCTTCCCCCTATGGTGGGGCAAGTTTTGGGAATCTCTCCAGAGTCGCGTGTTGTGGCAAGTTTGTTTGTTCCGATTCCTCAGCAACGTGTTCAATGGCGTCAGCACCACTGCGACATTACCCATTCAGACGTACTGGGCGGGGGTCGAACCTCTCAACGATGCGCTCTCGAACATCCTTGGCAATTTGCTTTTTGCTGCTGTTTTGGTGATTGTGGGCAAATGGGGGCTTAACTGGAATTGGCGCTGGACCATCGCCGCCGGTACCCTCGGGATGGTCGTCGTCGACGGCTTTGTCGTGTTCTTGACCATCTGGAACGTCGTGCGCAACCAGTGGTTCTTCAATGGAGTGGGGTTGGCCGAGCAATTTCCCTATGGCCTCCGCTTTATCGTGTCCACGTACGTGGCTGTGGAAATCGCCGACAAGGGGAACGAAGGTGCCACGTACGGCCTGATCTCCACTGTGAGCAACCTCTCGGGGCCTTTTGCCAGCATATTTTACAAGTACGTCAACTCGTACTTCAAAGTAAGTCAGAATGACGTCAAGACCGACACGCTCGAGGTGCGGTGGGACGTCACGTACGTGTACTTTATTTCGTACGGGTTCAAGATCGCGTCGTTGTTTTGGCTGTTCTTGCTGCCTCCCCAAAAGGCAGAAGTGAAGGCCCTGAAGGCGCGTGGTGGCAAGAGCAAAGTGGCGGGGTTCATTCTCGTGTCCGTGTTTTTCTTCTGCGTGTCGTTCACCGTGTCCAGCAACATCATGTCCATCTTCCCCTCCACCAAGTGCTACCGTGTCGCAGGGGGCAACGGAGTGTTGGACCCCAAGACGGGCAAGTGCCCCCAGAAGTAGAAAAAAATGTCTTGCATTTTGAAGTAGCGTATATAATGAACATTGCATGTCTCGTGTTGTCCTGGCGGTTCCAATATTGATCCATACATGAGGCGATTGACATCTAAGGTTTGCGTTACGGTTTCACGTGGCCACGTACTGGGAGGGGTCGAACCCCTCAACACCTCGATGGCTAGCATCTTGGACAACTTGTCCATACCCGATCTACAAGATGCTAGACAATGAGTTGTTACTCTGGAATTCTGCTCATGGTGCCGTTATTGGATCTGTAGTGAAATGGGCGGTGAACAATCGCCGCGGGCACCACAGACGTGATCCTCGTCGACGGGCTTGTCATATTTCGAAGCCAAATATGGCCTGAACGCGACGCAGGGACGTCGTACGCAACCCGTGGTACTATAACGACATGGCTCTGGCCGACGGCGTCCCCGCTGGCCACGTTTGTGGCGGTGGAAGTGGCGGCGCCACGCAACCTTCCAAGGTGAGGTAGGTGTTGAAGATGGGATACTGAAGCGCCGGGATAATGTTGTAGAAATGATATCCCGATGGCGCCCCTCTTCCAGGTCCTTGGGTGATTTCGCTTGGGAAAAGATTATTTTCGAGCAAATGATGGATTATTTCCGAGCGAGGCTTTGTTTTAGAGCGTACTTAGACTGTTGGGGTCTTATCGAGAGTACTTCGTAGGGACATACAGGCTGCAAGTTACGCAACCCTGACGTGAGGGAGGTGACGCGCCTTGCCCGCACCCAGCTCCTACCGATGCCTGGCTCATGACGCACCCTAGCTAAGGCTTGCCTGGGGATGTGTGTGTAGGGAACAATTCCCTGATTAAAACAGTACTACTGTTTCTATTCTCAGAAAATAGTGTTTCAATGAGGGAGTCCTCCAGCGCTATCCTGCCGCCGCTGCCCTCTTGGCGGGTCAAGCGCATCATGAGGACGTTTCCGCTCGATGTGCCGACGACGAGCGCGTCGGTTTCCATGAACATCCAAGCGCTGCATGTGGGCCAGCCATACACGCCCGTCACGGCCGTGGCCACCGGCGATTCATCCAAACGGGATGTGAACAACCCGTTGGTCCCAGCGTAGTTGTGCTCGTACCGCCACACCGTCGAGAGTCTCTTCCCACAGAGCGCCACGTAAGACATGCTGGCTCCCGTCGTCGGGTCGTAGGTTGCAGTGGACCACGCCAACGTGGTAACCGACTGCAGTTCCACCTTGTCGACGAACGACGCCGACAGTTTCTGTCGCTTGGCGTCGAACGCGGCGTTGATGCTGGCTTTGTTTTTTTGCTGCTGGGGAAAGCGCGACAACGGCACCGTGACGAGCAAGTCTGTCGCGTTGTGCGCCTCGATGGCCGCGGTGACGTGCGACCACGAGTTGGCGGCTACGTGGCGCTTCAAGAGACTCGACACTGACACCACTTCCTTCCATTGCAAGTCCAATGTGGATGGGTAGTACACGCCCACCTGTCCGCTGGACGTCAAAGTCGCGATGGCACACGACATGTTGGGCGCAGAGCCTACAGGTAGGTGACCACATGAGAATGAGATTGAACGATGGAATGGACAGGTAGGTACCAACCTCGAGGACCCCACACCGCCGCGGTGAACGTCATGCTGGCCTCGCCTTTGGTCAGGGGATTTCCTGTGGATTCGATGATTGTTTCCTTGCCTGCTCGTTTAGGATGCGATAGGTCGTGGTGCCGTGCGCATCCAGTCCGTCCTCATGCACGCCGTCCAGCGTCGGTGGCTCCGGAACGTTCGTGTCCTTGGCAGGCAGCGGAAGAAAGTAGCGTGTGAGGAAGGGTGGGTGCAGCAAAAACCGACTGAGGTCCTTGTTCAAGTACGTTGATATCATGATGTTCTCGTCCGTGACGCACGCTAGCTTGCAGTCCGCCGACCAGTGCACGCAACCTGGCAGGATAGGCGCGCCAGGGAGATGCTCCGACGAGAAGCTGGAGGATGTAGCTGTGAACTGAAGCCCATGTTCATTCGAGGCTGGATCGGCTGTGGGTGCCGCCGCCGCGGTA
>NW_009798342.1:102967-111060 GCF_000520075.1 Aphanomyces astaci | reverse complement strand
AGGAATTTTGGTGTGGATTAGGCGTTTTTTGTGTGGAATTCGGTGAATTGTGTGTTGTGCTCGGCGAAGTTTGTGTGGAATTCGGGATTTATATTGTGTTATTGGGTCGTGTGTGTTTTTCGTTAAAATTTGTGTTTTTTTCGGTCGTTTCTGTGTGTATTTCGTTATTTAGTGTGTGACAAAAAAAGGTCCTCAGCCACAATCGTCTCCTCCAGGATCGATTTCTGTGATCAAAAGTCAGCATGATGTGCAAGGCAGTGTCGAGCACAGCATCGTAGCAACTCAGGGAAGGGTGGCATTGACACCACATTACCTCACGTCAGTAGCATGGTATTATCCCATGCTCCGCGTTCAATCAACACACTCGTGACTCCTTTGGAGAGCTCACATAAAGACTGGTCACGATGGTCTTCTGGGAATGTCATTGCTTGAGCAATAAAGAGCCATGCCAACCGTCACGGAGCCTTGGCTGCTTGGACCCCGGATTTAGATTCATGCTGGACGTTCGGAGAGCATCGACAGCATAAGCTGCGTGGTTGGTTGATTGGTCAAACGTGAACAACGCGGTGCATCCGGGGTGTAAAGCCGCAAACGCAGGAAGAACTCTTTGTGTTAACTGCTTGATCACATGCTCACTGGTCCAGTAGCCCTCCTGGGCCTTGCCAACATGCAGCTCCTCTGTGACAAACAATGGTTTAGATTCTCCCAGCATAAATAGGCGGCCATGACATAGGCAAGAAATTCAGACACCATAATTGAGCGCCCATGTCCCATTTTAGGGAGATTTGGGTGGGCTGTATTCTTCCAAACCATTCCCCGTCGTCGTTGGCGTAGAAGATGGATTCGTCGTGAGTCACCCACACAACCTGCTCCTGTGAGACGTTATTGGGAGACTCCAAAATGTCCATGGCCTCCCACGAAAATGACCCCATGCGCTCGCTAAGACTCAGCCATGTCGAGCAGAAACCTTTCGGTATTCCACAACATCTTGTCGCTCATGGCCATCGACATAAACATCCTTCTTCCACGAGCCGAACTTGTACCCGGGATGTACCATCCATCGCTGGGCCGTGGCTTCTGACACAGTTGATTTCATCGCACCTTAAAATTTAATATGACTGTGAAGTAGAATATACTTTGGGAAAAACTTTCGCATTACCTGTGAGCTCGGGGATGATAGATTCATTGAGGTGTAATCGAAAGTTGTGAGGAGTGCGTTGAAGGCCGAGTTAACCGCAGCCATTGCCCACACGTACTCAAGAAATCCTCGTCGTGAATAAGGGACGGCGTCTTCTGGTGCCGACCTCGTCTAGAGCTCGGAAGGCAACCAAAGCGTTGATATTACTGACACCAATTCAACACCGTGCGTGGTCCGAGGTGGAATGCGGCAGGCAGTACGGTGGCCGCAGCAGCACAAGCGTCACGTCGAGTTGAGCCATCCAGACGACACTCAAAGAACTTTGCAAGCACAGCCAATTGGACAAACACAGGGGTGGCGGTCTTCTTGTCCACCAAACGTTCGTTGAGCAAATCGAAACACTGCTGGTCCGAGCGGATAATGGAGAAGGTTGGAGAGGCTGCTGGAAGGGCTGAAGTGGATTCGTCAGGAAGCGTTGATGGGCAACAGGGTTTACCAAGTGTCCAAAGAGGACATTGGACACGCCCTGAGAGCTTTGCTTTTAACGCAGTCTTGCGTCGTTTGCTGCGTGAACTAGTTCCATCGTAATAGGATGTGTGGTGTAAAGCCTTTGAACAAGGTCACCCATTCCTTGACTGGCAAGGAGTTTAGTCCAAATGTCGGGGTTCAAGTACAATGGTTCCTCTGATGGCGTGTCGTCACATACAGATTCTCCTTCAAGCGCTGGATCCTCTCCGTGCTGTTGTTGTTGGCCGAACTGACCTGAAATTCTTCGGTCAGCAGCTCTTGCAGCCTGTTGGCGCTTGGACCGGCGACCCATGTGAGGAGTGGTGCATCCAGATAATCATATCAAAGGTGCATCCGGTTACGTTGTATACAAATATCAAGTACGAGGGACAAGCACCCCTAATGCCAAAATCTGGTAGGTCCCATATATTTCCGTTTATGGGGTGCCGTCACGGCAAATCCTATTTCTCCACCATTTTTGCGATTCAGGAAAATCTACGCTATAACATTTCTTCTTTAGACGCCCCTCTATGGATCTTAAGGCTTTGAATGCGTGGTTTCCATAAATCCTAGACGTAATAGTCACTAAGTACGACCCCATATTTTTGTAGTCTTTAGCTGACTTGCACCATACGTACTCCGGAGTCTCCCTCCACCGCTGCGTCGCCGGATTTGTGAAATTCTACTGCAACTCTGCGATCTCATGGATCGCTAAGAGACTACGCAGCACAGTTCTCTCGACCACCGAGACAGAACTTATGATTATTTGCACAGTAGAACAAGAATACTTGTGCATCAAGCAGTCAGCAGGTTAGATGGGTCATCCCATCACCTCAGCTATTACCCTCGATGAGGACAATCAAAGCACCATCCAGGAAGTGAACAACTCGGGTCACCATGGGCGCACCAAACATATCAATGTGCGCTACCATTTCATCAATGACCTTGTCGAACAACAATGTTTCGACTTGAGTACACAGATACACGACTCCAAGTCGCGGATATCTTCACCAAACTATTAGACATTACAACGTTCTGCGCACTGCGCAGTAAACTAAGAGTGGAGCAGCTGCAGCCCTCCGACCCCTTTGACCACGCCAAGGAGCATAAACTCAGGCCTCTCAACCCGTGACCAGTCCCATCATGTACGGAGGACGCTCCAACCGTGATAGGTCAGACAGCGGAGGGTGACGGCATCCCGGTGGTCACTCGATCCATCCGGTCTCATCCCCGGTATGTCATACAAAATGACCAATTGGTAGGGACCCGCGAAGAGGGATGTCCGAAGAGTTTCGTCCTGGACATAAGGCGGTATAAACATAGGTAGTTACGCTCACTGAGTCTAACCGCTATCCTCTTGCTGCACTATGGACACCTGATTCCGGTGACAGTGCGTGGAGTTGTTGGGAGACAGTCAGAACACTCTGTTCTGTCATGAACATCACCACTGCCCTGAAGCCTCATGTTTCCTTAGGATGCCGTATCCGGATTGGCTAGCCATTTGCTAGTCCGTAGAGCCTTTAGAGCCAGTTGTTCTCACTGACGACTAAGCTAATTCACTTTCCGTTTCACCCGCAACCACGCAGTGTTCCCCCTGGCTTTTGCACCTTTCCACTACATATACACCTAGACTGAAGACCCACTGCGTCCGTCGGGTAAGTCTTTCGTAGGTATGGTGAGGGTAGCATGAACTAACTGTAAAGTGCAGTGCCACTTGCTCACGTGTAAGCATAACTACAACGAGCAGCGGCCTCCTTATGACGGATATCGCATTCCTATATTGGGTATTTACGAGGATCGTCAACAATGACCGAAATTTATCACGATCGTCCAAGGCGGGTATTTGGGAAATATTTTTATTCCAAATGGTCCAACTTGTTTTCATTGGTTAAAAGCACTGGAGTACCCGGTGAAACGAACTTGGTTACTTAAAACACATAGCGACATATTCCTTGCACATTTTAACGAAGTCCATTGCCGATGGTGGCGCCAAGAGGCGCTGGCATGCTGCAAAAGACAGATGGGCGCAGCGAAAATGCTCATGTGTGTCATAAGGTTAGCTGTGCTATCTACTAACCATGACCTGCCGCGGACCCCCTGCCGATCCGCCACGAATCCTGTGCATCGACCGAAGAGTGTTGTGTTGGTCAAACTACTCTACAGCCCATGAAACAGCGGTATGCAGTAGAAGGGTGACAAGAACGATGGCCGCGATAGCAAGATGTTCATGAACACGACGTTGTGGCGCAATGGAAGCGCGCCTGCTTGCAGAAGACCTGGGTTCGCAGCGATGTCAACTTAGAATTTACAGTCGAGATGGTGTTTACCGGTATACAGTACATTTTGTACGTATTGTTAGCATTTCAATCAATGTCGTATATTCAAAGTTTAAAACACGAAGAGCGACAAGACCACTCGGGAGCTTGACCTCCACCGCTTAGTCACGGTCATCCGAAGAGTTGCGTTGCTGGTTACTCGCGCTATGAGTAGTGGTAGCCGCTGTGGTAGCAGGCTGGGTGCCGCAGCTGAAGATGCGGTGGAGCTCATAACCAGTGGGAAGGTGCAAAAACAAGGAGTAACACTGGGTGGTTGCGGGTGAAAAGGAAAGTGAATTACCTTAGACGCCAGTGAGAACAACTGGCTCTATAGGCTCTACGGACTAGCAAATGGCTAGCCAATCAGGACACGGAATCCTAATGATGTAATGTATCATGGATATGGCTGGCTATCTACTATGTGAGGAAAAACCTCTAAAAGGCACAAAAACCTCCTACTAGCTCCAGCCAATGCTGTACCTCAGGCTTCAGGGAAGTGGTGATGGTCATGACAGAACAGGGTGTTCTGACTTATGTGACCCCATTGGAGATCCCTACCGTATTCCGGCGGGACTTGTACCCCCGATTTTTACAATCGGAGGAGTTGTACCCATTTCTCTCTTCAAGGCCTGTTTGGAAGATTCTGGGCTTTGCTCATGGAGTTGTACCTATACATCAGCTATTGGTTGATAATCATCCAATTAACTGTACATAATCATGTTTCATTTCTCGGCGACGGATGGATCTGAAGGCTGTCGATATTGTTGGTGTCTCGAGTGGTGAGGGCACGCGTTCGTGCACCTGCCATGAGATATGCGGCGTCAGCTTAACTGTCGACGATCTCGTCGTGTTTTCACTTGCTGTACAAGATGACCGTTAAAACCTCAAAGAGGTTATGAAGGTATATCGTCTGGTAGGCACCGAGCAAGACTGCCATGTTGGATGCCACCCCCTGCGTCTACTCAAGCACAAGGACGTGATAAAAAACACGATTGCATTGGTTGTGGAGGACCTGCGTGTATCACCCAGTCAAGCGCAGCGTGTGCGTTCAGATCGAAATGTCGGCATAGTTAAGACAGTTATGTTCGAACACATTCAAGAGTACCATGCAAGCATCGGAAGTTAGTGTGAAGATAAGTGTTGCATCTAAACTACAAGGCGACGTCATGATGGTTTCAAAAGTGACGACAACAAAGTCGCGGCTTCATCAAGCCAATCAAATTCAGATGAGGTCGCACGTATTAGCCAATCCTAGCATCTTTCACGATTTGAAAGCATTTGACTTTCCGTACGGGGCTGTACCTATTTGGATCAGATTTTGGCTACATTTTTGGGAGTACAGGTCCCGCCGGAATACGGTACTACTCCGTTCCACAAAAACTGTCAGGTAGATTTTCACTTGATTAAAGTATGCACTGGACAATTGAAACGACTTGTTTTTTGTATGCCACTCCAAAACACCATAACCCGCACCAAAAATTTTATTGTATTTTTTTAATGTCTCATTCAAGAGACTTGACCATGGCATCGAGGTGAACCTCCTCACCAAGTCGGCTATTCAAATGAGCCAAAGCGCTCTCGTAGGACGAGGCATCAAACTCGACAATATACGATGCAAAGTCTGCAATGAGAGCGTCCTTCATATACGATGCAAAGTCTGCAATGAGAGCGTCCTTCTTCATGTGAGAAAGCTTAAACTCGTTGCGGCCATGTATTTCAATGGACAATTCCATAACTTTTTGAAGGGTTACGAAAGTTTTTGCAAGCGTGTCAGTCGGCAACTCATAGAACGCATTTTCTACAGCAACAATAAGCTCCTCGATGGTTCGAGTGCACTTTTGGTACTGTAGGCTTTGAATAGAATTAAAGAATCCTAAAGCTAACCGTTGAAATCGGGGTTGTTCGGGGGTTGGTTAGCCACTCCAATGCCATAAACTCCATGTACACAAAGCTTTTCTGTCGTTACATTTCTGTGCGGGCTTGCATTGTCTTGTTGGACCAGCACATTACCCCGTATGCCACATCTAGGAAACTTTTCCTGGATGGCGGGAACAACCTAATTTAATATTGTATTAAAATAAAGTGGTGCGTCGACGGTTTATGGGGTGGTGACCATGGCGCCCTTCGGCCTGTTCTTGCTTCCACGCTGCGCTGGCGTCACTTGAACGAAGGGCCAAAAAACAACCTTCGCGTCCCATGCCTTCTTGCCGTGTGGGTCATATCGCGGTCTAGCCACAGTGGCAAGGAACATCACATTGGTGATAAAACGCTTTGACTTGACAGCCCGAACAGTGACCTCTTCGTCGTCGTACACATAGTACCTACCTTTAACCTTCGTCAAGTAGAACCACTTTTCGTCTACATGCACATAGTCGTGCATGTCGTTGAAAAGATAGCGTCCACCTGGCAAAGGACGAACGAAGGACATGGCAAACTTGAGCCATTCTCCAACGTTTGCAGGGATGTGATGGGGCTTGACGTAGTTTGACCGCGCCTTGAAGCGAGGATTCTTCTTCATGTGGCTAATGATCGTCGTTATGGGGATTCCACACGCGGCCGACAGAGAGCGCAAGATCTGTTGTTCCATTTGTGGCACGTTTCGGATCGCAGCTTCAATTTCGTCGCTTGTTAGGAGTGCTTGGCGTCCAGAGTTCCCTGGAAAAGTACAACCTCATACATCACTAGTTGCATAAACTTATAAAAATATCTTGTTTGATTTATACGTCGAGTTGTAGGCTTTAGCTGACTTGCACCATAGTATTAATAATACTTCGAAGTATTACCAGTACTCCGGAGCAGGCTTCGGAAACCCATAAGGGTAGGGAAAATTATTTCCCCTTTTTTCCCTATATTTAAGGAGTGAAGCCTCCTACCCTTGGAAAATAAGTAGGGTACAAGGAGTGAATATTTCCGTAAGTAAAAAATAAGGGGCCCATAGAAAAAGTATTTCTTCCAGTTGGACAAACGCGCTAAGTTACAGTGTACAGTATTGACAGGCACTCGTGCCAGAAAAGGTTGCGTACCACAAATAGCAAGATAAGGGGAAGTCCCAAGTATTACTAGTAGTAGTTTTCAGAAATAGCATGAGCCAATCAAAATCGATTTATCTCATTTTTTTATACTATTTAGAAAAAGAAGTGAAGGACCACTTTTTCTACTCTTGGTATAGTAAGTAAGCTGCGTAAAAAATCGCAGAAAAAGAGAAAAAAATACTACGAAGTAGGAAACTGTATTAATACTTGGAACCACTTTTTTATTTTCTAAAAATATCTACAGTACTGTACTTGGTTGGAACAGGCCCTAAAGACCACTCAGCCCATTTGGCTCTTTAAGTATCCGGAAACCGAAAAGTTCTTATCCGGAGCGCGCGAACCCAAGCTTCAAAAGTGGCGTTGTTAAAATCATTAAGGCGACTTTGATGCTTTGTCTCAAGACGAATTGGATGATGTAGCAATGTTGCAATGCACCTCGAGTGATTTGCAGATACTTGGCGACGAGGATGGCTATAGCTTTGCCCAGTCCATTCTGAGCTAAAAACGTCGCCGACTGGTATCATCGGCCTTACCTGTTAGTTTACGTCACCTCTGTATATGCATATTGTTACCCATTTGACCATACATTAATCAAGCCCGGTGAGTGATTTAGATTCTGCGCTGAGGAGCAATATTATTTTGATGATAGTGTGCCCATTATCCAACAAACCTGTAATATTAATATGAGCAAGCAAAACACCGAATTCCCAGCTTCTCATTGGTACCAATTTCTACGAAATTGGGTAAATGAGTCAAATTTTGAGGTGAGTCAAAGTTGAAACGTGAAGGTATTTGGGACGAAGAAGGACCACACGGCCTCCCGGGTGCTCGGGGTCAACGTAAGGCTTGGTCACTACTTTAGGTTTCATCCCACAACTTCATCCCAATATCACATCCACATGTCATCCACGCTTTGATTCAACAATTATATTATATTAACCATGGTATCCAAGGTTAATATTAATATTAAATGCTGTCCCGTAAGTCTAAAGTATTAATATTGAATGGCAGTAGAAGAATACCACCATAAGAATACCACCCAGTACTAGTATTCATCATTTCAAGGTGCAGCAGATCCACGACAAATCCGACTTGCAGTTC
>NW_009798342.1:74458-76742 GCF_000520075.1 Aphanomyces astaci | reverse complement strand
AGGGTGCGGCTGCCTTCCCAGTTTGCATGCGTAGTGTCCATGTTGTTGATTAAATCGGCTTGACTTGTGGACATGTGCAACAGGTAAATGTCAAAGGTGACACTTGTCCACTCCTCGCTTGTCATGCCTTGGCGTTTGTCGTAGCACTAGAACAAAACATGAGGACAATATGATGATATAAGATTACTTACATTTTTGAGGACGTGAAAAAAACACATAAGGTACTCGAGAAGAGGCAGCTCAGGTTGAAGTGCGTTGGTCATTCCTAGGAATTGTGCCTTGTCTGCATCACCCATAAGTCTTGTCGGCGCCCATGCATAATTCAGGAGACTTGTGAACTTCTCCTTGAGTGACCGCAGTAGCCACGCGACGTCGGCGTGGGTCCGCTGCGACGTGATGCATACGCACAGAAGGTGAAATGATCCCGCCATGTCGGAGTATCCAAATACAAACATGGGGTAGCCCAGCACGTTCGTCGAAAATGTCGTGTCCATGTGACATATGACGGTCTTCATTGGGTTGGCTGTGAACACAGCGTGGTACTTTCGAAGGAGTTCCACTGTTGACAATCCTACGACAACTTCATGAGACGTACGAAGTTTAACCAATGAAATTCGTCGCCAAGCGTGAAGCGACCAGCTTCCTCCTCGACACCAAACACAAATGGTTTGTGCGCCACCTGGTCTTCGACGTTGTCGGTGAGTCGCCACTTCATGAGTTCTTCAATCGCAGCAGGAACGGTGCTCTTCTGCAAAATATCTTTGGACCGCATGTAGTGCACTGCATGCTGCACTTGCTTCAAAGTGGGACATGGCATGCCACCGAATCTTTCTTGACCAATGGACGCCTTGAGCATCGTGAACAACGCCTTGGGGTTGTGCTTGGGGTCGTCATCAATCCATGTAGCCAGCGCATTTTTCATTTCAAGAGTGACCTAATTCAACGTCACTCATGCACACATGCATTTCTATATAAACGTGATACCTTTGGGTTTCGGGGTACTACATTACCATCATTCTGTTCAAATTCACCCACATGATGACCGTCTCGGTGCACCGTGGCAATCTGAGTTAAAGTGCAGGTTGAAATTCGATACGAACCTACACCGTGGTGGTATGAGTTAAAGTACACGTTGAAATTCGAGACGAACCTGGGCATCGTAGTGGCTGTACTTGGTCTCCACCAGCTGGATGGCACAGTGGACTCACACAACGCGTGTACTGCACTGTCATGGCATGGGGTTTGGCTAGCGACAGATCCGGACCATCGTGATCCATGTTGCACTTGATGACGTTCTTGTGTGTAATGCCATACTCGGGTAGGGTGGCCCTAAACTCATCCACGCGCGCAGAATCCATGGTAGCAAGAAAGATCCACATGATAAAAAATGCTACTTCGAAGTATGATTTAGTAGTTTCATGGTCCGTTACATCTCTTTATTGAATCGTACGCAGGAGTTTCATCCATGAACAATACAACCAATCAAATGTACACAAGTCGAACTGTAAGCTATTCCATTAGTGCAAATTCGTCCAATGAGTTGTCTAAAACTTCTGCTAGTATTACGAATATGCTTTACAAAAAGGTTGCTATTTCTGGGACTCGAACCCGGAACACCAGTCTCGCAAGTGGGTGCCTTAACCACTGCACCGCAGAAGGTATACATTACTTATCCAAGTAAAATCATTTAATTACATATTTGTTCATCTAGTACTATAGTACCAACCAATGTACTGTACTAATACTAGTATCAGCCAATGCAGCACTACTGTACATGTAGTGTCCTACCTATTACTCATACGGTACATGTACAGTAAGTACCACAGTCCTCGTGTTGCATTCACAGTCAAACAACATGTACTTTAGATAACGCAGGATGTGCCGACTCCAACACCAGTACCACAGCATGCCTTCAATGGCCACAATATTGAAAGCCCTGCGACAAGTAGTTATTGGAGTACAGTACTAGTACGTTTAGTTTTCGTCGTCGTAAATGGGGGAGGACCAACTACCAACTACGCATGCGAGTCCTAGAGAGAAATGTACTGTACGCGATCACATATGTGCTAATTTACTGTAGTGTCAACCAATACTTCAGCCAAAGCAGCAAATACTGTACATGTAGTGTCCTGGCTATGACTCGTACAGTCATGTACTGTCGTACAGGTCCTGCTGCAGTCAGGTTACAACAGTGAATGGGTCTATGGTGACGTTGGGGCATAATGAAATGTGAGTAAATCTTATGAGTAGGTGTCGTGTAATGCAGAATCGTTTCAAGACATTC
>NW_009798342.1:63466-70000 GCF_000520075.1 Aphanomyces astaci | reverse complement strand
ACCAGCCACTACATTGACAAGTATGGTGGTCGTCAATGTAGTGGTTGGTGCTGGCGTCGATTCGTGTTAAATTACACTGAGAATTCAGTGCACATTAATTCTAGTAGTACTATCAGTCCATAGTAGTACTATATACTTTGAACTTACCGGTACAGTTACTCAGAGTACTCTGTCACGGCGTCCCAACCCAAAACTCAATTAACCATGTGTGTGACTGACCATACGGGTACCTGATGACACGCCAGTAGCGTAAACAAACACATGATTATACTCCCTTGGGATCATCCCCAACGAATACTGGTGCTAGAAGCCTATGTGTTTTCTATGTGGTTTTCGTGAAAGTTCATGTGTATTTCGTTATTTAGTGTGTGATAAAAACGGGGTCTCGTTTTTATTGGAGCAACTCGTTCCGTGAACTACTACTGTACTAGTATTGCCGCAGAGCTGAGAACTCAGAAATAAATTTGTCATACTCTCATGCATAATCAAATACTATTCGTATAGTAGCAAACAATGACTCTGCGGGTAGATACATGACCATTCGCAACGTGCAACAATGCTCATCAATGAGAAATGACGCCGTTGATTCAACACATCAAAATGACAAATTCATAAGGTAACGAACGTTACAAGGACAATACGAGTCGTAGCGTTGCGCGTCAATAAATGGGATCTATCCAAGTGCTGTAATTCGCATTTTCATGGCTGTTAAACTATCACAACTTACGTACCATTTGCCCTTAAGGGGCTGGTCACGGAATGGTCACGGGATATTTCTGTATATTTATGTCCATATAAGAGGCTGGTCGCGGAAATAGCTAACGTTATGTTGATGAAATGTATGCAAGAAGTACAAGGGGATAGCTACGTGCTTATTGGTGTCACGCTGTGCCCTTATGTACGATTTAGCTAATGAGTTGTGACTACACTAGCCAGTAAAACTCTAACACGATTACCTTCGCAAAGATATAGGGCCAACGGCTTGTTTTACGCTAGCTATGATGGAGTCATATTACACTTACTGGGCTGCTTGACTATGAAGCAACAACCCAGTAATGCCCACTGAGTAAAACTCAACCACACCATTTAACCACGAGTGAAGCCCCATGTCTAACTCTACCTGAACATCCATGAGCAAAACCCCAAAACACCACAAGTGAAAAACTGCCTCCCCTACAGTACGTAGCATTCGCCGTTGGTACGATTAACGGTGTACAAAGTTGTATGCCTTCGTGTTTCACGTTAACGATAGGATGTACTTATCGTAGCAAGCAATTAGTCCCACCCACTTACTCAGGGACGTTTTAGGTCAATAGTACCAACGCTTCAACGATCTGCAGTTCATTTCGCGCGTCGTCGAGAATGATAGGAGTTGCTTTCAGTATTGGTCTTCCTTGAAATCGCTCTGGGTTTTGGGCATGATGCTTCAAGCGATCCACATTGAAGACATCGTGAAGCCTGCTCATGCTTCGTGGCAGCTTCAACCGCATCGCATTGGCGTTCACAACTTTTGTATCTTTAAAGGCCTAATCAATCGCGGCACGAGCTTTGCCTTTTCAGTATAGTTTTTGACTTGAGCATGCTTCAACGGAATGTTTCACGTCGCCAGCATCACATAATCGCCTTCCTTGAACTCTGCCAACGATCGGTTCTTGTCGTAGTAGTTCTTCTGTCGAGCTTGTGCTTTCTCGAGGTTGTCAAGCGCCATGCGCACGAGTTCCTTGCGGTGTTCCGCGAAGTTCTTCGCATACTCGCTCAGTGCCTCGATCTCGTTCAGCGCTGGGTTGCGTAACTTTCTTGCCGTGTCCACTTCAAATGGTGTGAACCACTTTGACGCTTGAACTAGGCCTTGATGTGCATACTCGATGGTTCCAAGATGTTCTGACCAGTCGTGACCCAAGTATGAGACTTGACATCTCAAAGCATTTCGAGGGTCCGATTGTATTATTTGGCGGCTCCATCACTTTGCGCTCAACCCGCCATTCTCATGCAATGCTTGACGCCCATGATCTTCATCAACGCTTGACAAAATTTACTCATGAACTTGCTGATGACAACTGCTGGAATACCATGGTGTCGCACGAATGCATCGAAGAATTCCTTTGCTGCTTGGAGAGCATCGACGTTCGACGTCGTTGCATAGTATGCTGGACGCTGTGACGTTTTGTCAACGCACGTCATGATCGCATCCTTTCCGTTCGAGACCGGTAAACCCGTGATCCAGTCCATCGAAACGGTGTGCCAACATTCCTCAGGCGATTCGATCGGAATCATTCTTCCATTCGCCTTGGCGCTGTTTGACTTGTATCGCGCACAAGTTTCACATGTCGCGACATAGAGCCTCACGTCTTCTTCAAGACCGCTCCATTAATACCATTGTGCAATGTGCAATTGCGTTCGCCGTACACCGGGATGAGCCATGGTGCTTGTGTCATGACTCTGCGAAATAATTTCGCCCTTGAGGTAGAAGAGTCCATCTTTCTTCTCGAACTTGTCTTCGTTCTCGAACTCCTTCGTCTTGGTGTATGCTCGCACGAAGCATGCTTTAAGTTGTCGTTCATCTTGATCGATGAAAACGAAAACTCCTCTACGTGGTTGATGACGAATTGATGCGGAACTTCGACTTCGACATTCGGCACATCGACTTCCTCCCCACGAGAAGGCAAGTTCATCATCAATTCCAAAGTGCGAATGTTCAAGCACTTGATCTCATACACTCGATCCTTCCATCGGTTAACACAACGATAGCGTTCGTAACACGTAGGGTCACACTCGTGCACAGCGCAGGTACTCGCTTGCATGATATTGCGCCTTGGAGGCGACAGTGCATCCGCAACAACATGTGTTTTGCCAGGACGATGGTACAACGTAAAGTCAAAACTGCTGAAGAAATCCAACCAGCGTGTTAACTTAGCTGTTAAAACTGGAGACTTCAAAAACCACTGGCAAGTCGCGTTGTCCATGAAGACATCAAAGTGTGACCCATAGACGTAGTGTCTCTCCACTTGGCTAGTGCCAACTTGATCGCATACAATTCTTTCTCATGCGATGGCCAATTGCACTCGGTGTCACTTAGCTTCTTCGACAAGAATGCAACCGGTCGATTTTCTACGTTCGCATCCAGTTGCGATAACACCGCTCCACAACAATAGCCCGAGGTGTCGGTCGTGAACATAAATGGCTGGTCAAAGTCCGGTAACTGCAACACTGGAGCTGGTTGCAACGCAGCCTTGAAGACCAAAAACGCCTTGTTGTGTTGGTCCGTCCATTCCCATGGAGCCTTCGCGAGCTCGCTGATCGGTGTATCAACTTGGCATAGTTCGCATGAACTTGGGGTAATACCCCGCCCCCGCCATGCCAAGAAACTTAAGAGCTCCTTGCGATTAGTTGGCGCGGCCCACTCTTCGATCGCTCGAACCTTGCTCGAATCGACTTGCAATCCATCACCGGAGATGGTGTGCCCCAGGAAGTTCACTTTATCGACTGCAAACACGCACTTGTCGAGTCGCGCATACTGCTTCTATTTGCACAAGACTTCCTGGATAACTCGCATATGTTCGACGTGTTCGTCCATGGTCTTCGAGTAGACACAAATGTCATCCAGGAACACAACAACGAATGGAAACTTGTCGAAATGATCTCAACAATTGCGACCATATCCCCGGCATACCCGCCATGCCCATCGGCGCAACGCACCATTGCAAGAGTTCCTTGTGCGTTCGAAATGCCGTGTACTTGCGAGCATGTGGGAGCACAAGTATTTGATGGTACCCCGATGCAAGATCAAGCTTCGAGGATATCTTGCATCCATGCATCTTGTTGAAGATGTCCTCAATGCTGGGTAGTACACCCAGGATGGCGTCAAAGTCCTAGTTTTTCAAGTCCCACTCTGTCATTACTGTGTCCTTGAATGACAACTTGTCGACCTTGATCGTTTCCATGACTTCTCGCGTATTAGCATAGGTGACCACACATTGTCATATGCAGCAATGCGCACTGACTTGTTGCGAATGACGTTGGTTCCCAACGCAACTCGACAAAGTGAATGCCTCGCTCCAGAATCCAGCAACACTTTCACGTCTTTGCCATTAACTACACCCGACTTAATCATCAACGCTGGTGACTTCTTTCCAGCTTCGGGTTCCACTTGAACAACCGTTCCCACAGTCCCCTTGTCGTCGTTTACTTCCTTGACGACTCAAACGAGATGTACTCAGCATCGTCGATCGACACTTGCTCATGGACTTCGAGGTTGTTCTGGTGGCTGGGTGGTGCCTGACCTGATATCTTCTTGGGCTTCCGACATTCTACCGCGATATGCACCAACCTCTGACAGTTGTAACAGCGAATACTGCTTTATGTCCTTCCTCCGACTACCTTGCATTTTGACAATTGTCCACTTCCATGTCTGCGGACACTTGCGACTCCAAGCGCGGCACATGTACTTCGCGCTGGACGCTTCCATAGTCCGTCCGATTCCATCGGGGGGACTTGTCGGGTTGCTTCATTGACGAGAGTGAATCGGAATGCGCACGTTCATACTCCAACGCCGCTTGATCGCTGCAGACAAGGTCATGCTTTGACGGTACTTCACTTCCTCACGGGTCTTCAATTTTAACCCTCAAATGAATAACTTCACCTTGTCGAGCTGACTAAGTCCTATAACCCCTTCTGCTGTAACGCAACCAGACGGTCATGTAGCAGCTTTTGCAGATCACTCGGTTCGAATTCTTCACGCAGACCGTGTTCGAACTCCGCGAGTGTCGTAAAATCATGTCCTTGTGACGCTAATTCTTGATGACATGCAGATGCTGCCCTTGGAGGTTCGCAACAACCATCGCTAGACAGCGTGCTTCAACCGCTTCGTCGGTTTAGCACTTCAAGTTCATCGCCGCAAATAACTTTTGGACTCGGTGGATGTACAACCCGATGCTCTCGTTCAAATGCCCATGGTACGCTGGCATTGAGAGTCCCTCGACACGCCTTTCAGTGTCCGTGTTTGGCTTCTACATGATCGCCGTTACTAAACACGCATATGAAGTAACGCTGCTTGCATGCCATGTTGCTCCTTGAGTTGATTCCCCTGTTGCGCTTGTTGTGCACTTGTGCCTGGGTTTGAGCCTCCAGTAGTTGTTGGATCATCTGCTGGTGGTGCTCCATAGTCCCAACTAGCCTCGCAAATTTTGATTGGAAAAAAGGTTTTATTACAGGCTCGCTAGGTAATCAACTAAGGCTTCCTTAGTGTCGACCTTCGGTTTCTTTGCTTCGATCTTCGGCCTCGCCAACAAATGCGCGTCAATCGCTTCGCTTACGTGTCCGGATGACAGACTCAAAATTGCTTGGACCTTGCTTGGTAAGTTCGTCGAGAGCGTACTTTATTCGGTTACTACTTAAGTCGCTGTCCTCGCTGCGTAGGTCTCGCTGGATAACCTTCTCGTTCGCCACTGCCGCTGCCGCTCGCTCCGCTCTTGACTTTCTCACTCGCTGCAGTCGCTTACTTTTTTGTCGGCAGTGACTCTTCACACGCACCAAATGTCCCTTTCCTAACGGTCGACTCTGCCCCTACCGACTCTGATATCGGATACTAAGGAGAGTACTGTCGTGGAAAAGAAACACGACACTAGTCCCTACGAAAGGTCGCCGTTGAACCTTTGCCTGAACTAGATGGAGTAACCTTACAACCTTCGAGCTATACCCCTCGGTTTATGTCCTTGCTGCCTAACTTGTACCAGGAAGTGCTACCAAATGTTGCGGTAGCGAGCTTCACAGAGTGAATTGGAAAGTGATGGGATTGTCGTCTTAAACTACTAACTACGAAAATGTATACTATACTAACTACATCAAGTAAATGTTTTTCTCTACGTCTTCTTCAACGGCCTTGCCCGTGAATGGTGAGACATCCTTTAGCTCGACAGCCTTGCCATCGTTTTGTAACGATGCGATAAGCTGTATTCTTGGTCGGCAACCTTGCCATCGTTACATAACTCCAATTGTTCGAATTGGTGTGTCAGTGAAGTTGTTGCTAATGCAGTTGTTTAACGCAATCATCGGAACAGAAACCCTTCGAGCCCCAGTCCAGTGGTCTTGGCAAGACCGGGTTCCAGCGAATTCACAGCGATGAACATGCCGTGTGGGTCGATGGACGATCGTTGTGTTCTCGGGATGCTGAGTCGAGGTCATACTTATTTTCGGGATATCAAAAGAGACTTTCAGCAAGTCCAAAATCTTGACTTTTCAGACTTAAACTTCGATTCAAACTTCGAAGCTTGCAGATTAATTGAGTTTGGATTATCATTTTTAAGACATTCCTCCGCGAGGGCCAACACTAGAACCACATGTTATGGAACCGCTTCGCCAATTGTAACGCGCCTGCTCGACCAGGGGCGGTGTGTAATCTTCGGTTTTTACTTCGCTCATCGCTTCATACCTCGTGCTTCGACCGATCTTCTTCGAAGTTCGGTCCTCGTCTTCGTACGCGGCCCTTGTTATCCGGATTCCCCAGGAGAGGGACGGATAAATCCTTGCGGAAATAAT
>NW_009798342.1:43232-62045 GCF_000520075.1 Aphanomyces astaci | reverse complement strand
ATTGGGATCACTCGGGGAGGGTTGGTTGTGTTTTCAGTGTTTTTCACGATCCGGTTATTTAACCGAACCGCGGGTCCTCTTCATCCGGATATCCCTTCATTTCAGGTGTCGCGTGACGGTTTTTGAATTCGTCGAAAAGAATGGCGGGACCCGGACTCGAACCGGGGACCTTTGGGTTAAAAGAGCGTCAGTCTTTTATGCGACAAGGTGTCGCATTAGCAAGGTGTCGCATTAGCTCAGTTGGTAGAGCGTCAGTCTTTTAACCCAAAGGTCCCCGGTTCGAATCCGGGTCCCGCCATTCTTTTCGACGAATTCAAAAACCGTCACGCGCCACCTGAAAAGAAGGGATATCCGGATGAAGAGGACCCTCGGTTCGGTTAAACAACCGGATCGTGAAAACACTGTAAACACAACCAACACCCCCCCGAGTGAGCCCAATCAGCCGGATAACGCGAGAAGGCAATATTAATATAGGAATAATATCCGGTTAAAATTCTAATAAACCTCCCTCCATTGACAATGAGCTATTCCCCCCCACTTTGCTCGGAAACAAGTCTGAAAAGTAAGGACGTCATCACACTAGTCCGTAGACATCTGACTACTTTCCGAGCCAATCAATTTGCTCTATCGAGGGTTGCTTGTTAAGACTATCTACTGTTAGCATAGTGCACAAGCTCGGGTATGTGCAGCGATGCAGGACGCTTGTCTGGAGTTGTAGATCAGGGCAGTACATCAAAGTGTACTCCCCGCTACCGTGCACCAAGCCGCCGAGGGCTACCGCCTGATCACCCTATGCAAGCCATGGACGACGCCCGGCCAGCTCAATCCTGGTTACGAAAACTTCTGTTTGACCGCCACGATATTGACGGTCAAACAGAGGGAGGATCTTGACTCAAGAGGGCACTAGGGCTACTGAGTCCCTATTTTGCATAGCGTTCGATGACAATCGTTCTATAACTTTGCACATAATGTACAAATCCACACTCACCATGTCCTCATGTGTTTCTCGCTGAAGTCATGCTGGTAGGCACAGACTAAGAACAGGAGATGGTATAGTGGATGGTCTTGGATTGATATGACGGGATTTACTTTTCAGACTTGCTAAATCTGAATTCCTTGAACTTCCAACTTCAGACATCGCCAAAATCGAAGTACAAAGTATGTAAACTACTCACATTTCGCACTTGCTAAAAGTCTCTTTTAGAGGCTTTTAGCCTTGGTGATTGTTATGTATGGATAGGATAACTCGGCGAATACGACAATTCTATCCGACATTAGTCTTATTGGCTAAAATTTCAATACTTCGAACCTTTCATTGGTAGATGACTCTTCATTTTCAATACAAAGACCAAATGTCGTATGTTGGTTTTTATACAAGTCTCTGACGAGGTGAGGACATGAACCGTGAGGAGCAGCCTCTGCACGCAATACACGTGGCACACGACGTGGCTCTGGGTGCCACGTGTAATGCGTGCAGAGGCTGCAACATGGATTCGCACCCTAAAGTTGAGTTTGCGGCCTGATCACAGTTCTTGCTGTGTCCCATGGAGGCATGGGGACAGAAACCCTGTCACCTCCAGCGATGTTGCAATCGCTTGCATTTCCAATGAGGAATCTAGAAAGGGTACAGTTATAGACACCATGATGAAGATACGCGGTAAGTTGGACAAAAGAGCGTGGCGTGATCGACGTGCTCTTGGGTCGCGTCACCAATTTCGAGTTAGTGACGCGACCCCTCGGTTTAGTGGCCACACCAACATCAGTGTGCTGCAGTGTACTGATCATTCGTGAGTTTACCATCGGCACACGTCCCAACTGTGGCACGGCCATTTCGCCTGGTGACTGCACAGTACATTAACGTGATCACGGTGTCGGGGACGACAGGTTGGCGAGCCTAAGTGGTGTCGGATCAGCGATGAATAGCCCCGAGTGATGTATAGTTTCACTAGCAAGGTCGATAAATATGTCGTATGTACTGTCCATCATAACTCCGATTTGCGACTTGGTGTGTCAGTGAAGTTGTTACTGAAGAGGTTGTTTAACGCAACCACCGGAACTGACAAACTGCTTCGTGCCCCAGTCCAGTGGCCCTGGCAACACCGCGTTCCTACGGATTCACAGAGACGAACATGCCGTGTGGGTCGGTGGAAGATTGTGCGGCCTGTCTAATGACGTTGTTTATGGATGTACATTATCCATACACCAAGCACAGCAGCTACTTCTCTTACTCATACTAGTCAACACTCGTCACTTTGTTTGTCGAGCACTGCTCCACTTAAGTATTTCTGTTCTTGGGATGCTGAGTCGAGGTCATGTATTCCGGAGTACTGATGTCGATACGACTGTGTTTTCAGCCAATACAAGCTGTATATGTTATATGTGAGTGGTACTGTATGTTGCTCAACCGACAACTACATCGCCCAATCAGATTGCCTATAAAATATCTGACCAATCAAAATTCAAAAAATTGTCGGTTATCCAATTTGTCAGTTATGTATGGAGTGCTATTAATACAGTAATAGTTGCACCAAATCGGCAGAAAATCGATCGACCAATCAAGTCATAGGATTCTGAATTTCATGAACCAATCAAAATCGTCATTTTCGAAACGACAGTACGCCTACTCGCCTGCACACCACTACAACACTCGACGCTCCCCTCAGGTCGCCGTCCCTAGCAAGTTGCGCGCGGAGATCTTGGTGAAGGAAACCGTATGTGCTCGTGACCACAACGGAAAACGTTTGCATCCGTATGTGTTCGAAGGCGACCGATGGAGCTCGATTCGCGCGCACATTGTCGCACACTGCTCAACCCATATGAGTCCAAAAGCATCATATGTTCCGCGGTTTCTACCCCCTCTGTAAAGACAGCTTTTGCCTAGCTGTTGCGGTCGAGATGCCCACGCGTCTCAAACCGATCGATCCAATT
Source organism: Aphanomyces astaci (assembly GCF_000520075.1). Taxonomy (NCBI): domain Eukaryota; phylum Oomycota; class Saprolegniomycetes; order Saprolegniales; family Verrucalvaceae; genus Aphanomyces; species Aphanomyces astaci. The sequence goes on along the minus strand of NW_009798342.1, from coordinate 59,117 downwards.
TGAAATCGTTGATGCTGACTTGTTGAACACGTGGCAATCGTCATTCCAATGTGGTACTACGCATAGAGCGCATGTGCGATGGTGTTCTTCGAGGCATGCTCCGACGCCACGTACGCAAGAGGAAACATGTCCTTTATAGCTGTGATTTGAAAATGTCGAATTGTATTTACAGTTGAATTTACTATTGTTAACTAAATGCTATATTATTCCACCCGTCTGCCAATTGCTTGTGATTTCGAGAATCGGCGTGAAGCTCCAAATTTGGACCAAATCCACAATACTATTAAGCTTACTGTATTAATAATAGTAAGCTTACATTACCTATTGTGGAATTTTCCATGTTCGATTGGTTGAATCGAACAGAGGGGCGGTTTATAGATGTTTATAGATATATAGAGGTTCCGTTGAGCACGAGAAGGTGCATTCGTAACTTGCCCATTGAAGCGAATGCCGATGGAACCATCACCAATACCGGCCACCATCACCGATATCGTTAGGTTCAAGGAAACTACGCCACAGCGCACTCCTATCGAGAGCAATCACATGCGCACATGGACCCCGAATGCAACCGTTCTAGTACTTGATTGTTGTTGCCTCCCGTCTGCTTATCGCGACTGTGTTATCCTCAGACTTGCTTATCTGTGAGCTTATGTACCAGTTGACTGAGTAACTAACATGTAAATGTTTCATGAAAACATGAGACATAGTACATGTTTGCAAGAGAACCTGAGACTATAGACGATCACAACCGGTACAGCTCCAAGAGGTACCTTGAAACCTACAGTATTCAGGCATGCGCAGTGGCCTAACTAAATCTATCACAGGATTCATTGGATGAAAATAATTAACGCATGGTGATTGGATATTTCTGTCCAATTAGAGACAACTGTTAGTCATTGGCCGATGCGTTCCAAACCGGTACAGGTCCAACCGGAGAAACCATAGGTACTGAAGCGGGGGGTAAACTGTGTCGGCGATCACGCTGTCGTGTCGCCGCGACTTTCAGTTCCTGCTGTTCATTCCCAGAGTCAGGGAAATACTGTTTGATTGGCTGAATTAAGGTATTTGTGGCGAATCAAATGGAGAGGTCGATTTATTGCCACTTCACGTCAAAGCACGAATACCTTGAAATTCACCTCCATGAGTATTTGAAATGGTAATTTTAAATGTCTGAGTTGTATTGATGCACTTTAAATTCAAAATTGTTTTAACACATACAAAGATGTAGGCTACCGATCATTAAATCATTTGATATTCGCAAGTCGTTTCGACATTCTATGTATTCACAGTACCATACCATAACGACTCGGACAAATATTTGCTGGATATGTGCTTCGGACACGCACTTAACCGAATTTACGCATTAAATGCGAATAGTTGTACCACAGGCCTTGTCCGGGTAGCGGCACGGCCTGCGGCCTACCTGCCGCTTTTCCCGACAAGAGGAATCGATTGGACATTCGGTGAAGTGCACGATTGGGGCTCACTCCTCGCCAAGGCACCGCCGTTCGGACACTTTCATCAAAATATGTTCCCCTTAAGTCCAATACAAATGCCAAGTATGTCCGACTGAAATTGTCCGAACGTGTCCGCAAAGTGATCATATTCACCCATGTGAGATCTTAATCTTGAAGTGCCACGTTCCGATAAGGTAGTTTTGAATTCATGGCGGATCTACGGCGTTTGAATGGTGGTAGCGGCGGCGGTAGCGGTGAGGGCACGGCAGAATGGGATACGGAAGAATGGGTTCTGCGGCTGTGTGCCGTCGTCCTGCTCGTGTGCCTCGCGGCCATCTTCTCTGGGCTCACGCTGGGTCTCATGGCGTTGGATAAGAATGGGCTGCAGATTGTAATCGAAGCCGGTGAAGACGCGCACGCGACAGAGGAGGAGAAGACAAACGCGAAGAACGCGAGGAAGATCCAGAAGGTCCGTAACGACGGTCACTTGTTGCTCTCGACGCTTTTGTTTGGGAACGTGGCCGTGAACTCGATCCTTGCGATTGTTATGGCCGACATGACGTCAGGTAGATGCGTTATCCTTTGGAGATGATGTTGCCTCGGCCGAGTGCCAATGTTGTTTGTCCTGTCGAGTGTAGGTATCGGTGGGTTCTTGATCACAACGTTTGTGCTGGTCGTGTTTGGCGAGTTGATTCCTCAAGCCTTGTGCTCCCGGCACGCTTTGTGTACGTCGTTGCTTTTTCCGTTGCTCAGCAATTATTGATGTCTCTATCGTTTGGTCTAGCGATTGGGGCCAAGTCGTTGCCGATCGTGTGGTTCTTCATTTACCTCATGTATATCATCACCAAACCCATCGCGATGACGTTGGACTATATGCTCGGCCACGAAATCGGCACCGTGTTCAACAAACGCGAGGTTCGTCGTGGCACAGCAACTCACAAGCAACTCACGACGGTGTCGTAGTTGGGAAAGATGCTTGAAATCTACGTCAAGCACAACATGTTGGACGCGGACGAGACGGACATCATGAAGGGCGCGATGCACTTCAAGACGAAACCCGTGTCCAGCGTCATGACGCCCATCGAGTCTGTGTACACGCTCCCCGGGTCGACCAAGCTAAACCTGGCGACCATTCGGGAGATTTACCACCGCGGGTTCAGTCGCATCCCAGTGTGGGGCAACCACATCAACGACATCGTGGGCATCATCTTTGTCAAGGACCTCATCTTCGCAGATCCGACTGAAGAAACCACGTTGCTTCACTTTGTGCATGTGTTTGGTCGGGGGGTGCACCGGGTGTGGCCAGACTCGACGCTCGGCGACGTCCTCCAGGCGTTTAAGATGGGCCGCACACACTTGGCGCTGGTGCACGATGTCAACAACGCCGGACCGGTACTACGAATTGAGTATGGATGTCATCATACTTGTTTGAAGACTTTGTCCTTGTGTTTGTTGATGTACTGTGTGGTAGTAACTAATGTATGAATGCAGTACTCGTTTGGAATTGTTATTGATTTAGTATATCATATCAACAACAGAGGTGTACTGTACAGATAGAGTATAGTTACACTGATCACGAATCAACTACTTCGATTGGTCAATCTGAAAATTCTTGCCGCTGATTGGCTACATACTATTTCGTTTTACTTTCCAGAATGGGGAAAGCCCATGAAATTAGTGTCGCGGCAAGGTTTGCAATCGGTTTGCCGCATTGTGGAGAATTGGGGAGATTTGATGCAAAATCAAAAAATATATGTTTATTATCATACAGTCGTACGAGAGGACGAAGGTGGGATCTGACGACATGACGATTGGTGTGGGATGCTATGTATTAGGGCGACCCGTACTACCAAACCAAGGGCGTGGTAACACTGGAAGACATTGTGGAAGAGATCTTGCAAGCTGAAATCTTTGACGAGAGCGATGCCATTGGTGGGTCATGATGTATATATATATATATTGTCCTTTTACCCCCCAACATTTGGACATTTGGGCTGATTCGCCAAATCCGTCGATCGATACTTTGTACTGATGTTTGTACGTAAAATCGTCCAATATCACACTTATTTCATTCACACACGAATTCAATGTTCAAATGGTCCAAGAGTTGATTTGATTGGTCACTTGATTCATGTTCTGGGTTTTGATTGGTCGATCGATTGTCTGCCGATTTGGTGTGCTGCAGAGCACCCAAACTCTCCAATTTCGAATTGACTTGACAATATATATCATTGATTTGAGTTGCTAACGAACGTTCGCACACACGACCGTTGTAGACGCCGAAACCCATCGGAAGAACCGACTGAGCAACCGTAGCTACGACACGGGCGTATCGCATGTGCTGGAAGGCAGCGAGTCGGCCAAATTCCTCGCCAAACCAGAGGTCGTCCGTCTACCTCGTTTAATTCTCCACTGGAGGATATACTATATATATATACGGGTTTATCACAGGCGGAAGCCTTGGCGAAACACTTGGTCATGAACGAGCCCGTGTTTACCACCGTGGACTTTCAAGGTCATGATGGCACACACCATGTATCCGTCTACCATGAAATGTTGGGACTCATAGGATTTCTAGGGGTGGCACTGGACGCGACTCGCGTCGCCGCCATCTTGGCCAAGAGCCACATTGTCGAGTTTGATGGGAACAATGTCGAAGGGCCGCCCCCAAAGCTATTTATTCATGGGAATGTGGCCACATTTTGTTTGGTCGTGCTGCATGGGCATGTCTTGGTCTCGTCGTCGACATCTGGCAACGGTACATTTGTATATATAGATACTGTATGACGACCACAAGAACTTTGTTTTCATGCGTGCAACAAGCTGTGGCCTTGGCTATCGTCGTATATGTTTTGGCATCGAAAGAGGAATGATGAAGAAACGTAACGTGTCCTGGAGTTGTGTTTGAATGGCATGTGATTGTTGTTGAAGGCAAAGAAAGCGTTTTCACCGAGTGTTGGTTGTCCTCTCCGACCTATATATTGTCCTTTTAGGACTTTTGTGCTGATTCGCCAAATCTATCAATCGAGTAGTCTTCGTACTGATTTTTGTATGCAAAGATCGTTCACACTAATTTCAGTCACACACTGATTCGATGTTGAATTGGTCGAAGAGTGGATTTGATTGGCCACTTGATTCTTGTTGTGGGTTTTGATTGGTCGATTGTCTGCCGATTTGGTGCTGCTCATTCCATTGAGCGCCCCCTCCAATTTCGAATCGACATGACAATATAACTATCTACTAGAATATGACCACAAACTAACTAGTACTATGACGTACCACAGCGATATTACATATGTATAGGAACGACAGTGTATTTCAGTTTACTCGTCGAGCTACATTGATAGATGTGGTTGTGTGTACTGTAGCGGTGCCCACTATGGCAGGACTGTGGAGTGTATTTGGGGCCAACAGTCTGATCGCCCCCGACGGGTCGTTTGAAAGTGACGTAACTGTGCACGTACCCAACGATGTGCATGTGCGCTGCCTGCGCATCCCGCGCCTCGAGTTCCAAGCGACGTTGTACCCCATGCACATTGCAGAGAACCCCGCCGTGTTGGCCGAACGCCGCCTCGATCTGCACCAGCTCGTCGCCCCAACAGCAATATCCGTCGTCGTCGACGACATTCCGACACCAACGACGGCCAACTTTCAAAGCGACATGGACGCTACCCAAGTGCCGTACGAGCTGTGTGTGAAGAGTGAGTCCATGTAACATCACATATCCCCCTACCATACTACCGTAGTACGCATTAAACACTACGACAGATAGGCTAAGTAAGACCCACAAAATACTACTAACTGCTACATACATTTGAAACCTCCTGACATTCATTACAGTACATCCTGTCATGGTTGGGGTACTATAATGATCCGGAAAAGTAGGGCCTGATGGTTGTAGGGCTTGGATGGTGTATGTAGTGATTGATCCGTGTAACGTTCCCGTCGACTAAATTTAACTCACTAATACTCCACTTTACTCCGGCGTTTGGTTTGTTGGCCTTGGTCTTCGTAGGTATGATTCAATTTGAACATGTCCCGCGGCTCCCCATCCTCATCAAAATCACTCAGGCCATGCGGCATGTCCACGAATTCATACAGGGCGTTGTCAAAATACTCCATTTTGCTCCGCGGAGACGGAAACCAATCTGCTTGGTTCTTGCTCCAGAAATAGGTTAACGTTACTCCGAAACGGGCCTTATCAGATGAAATTTTTATTTTTTATGGCTTTGACTCTAATGATAACGTTATGTAGATATAATTCGTCGTCCATGACAATGCCTCAAACATCTCATAACTTGCATACTTTGAGAAGGCCAACGACAACGTCAAGCGCTCGGAGTACTTTCGTCGATCGGCCCGGATCATTTGCTTGCTGAATGACCGCAGGGGTTGAAACAACCCGACCCGAACGTCACCGGTAAACCATTGATTCCATGCATCCTTGGCTGACCGAGCGGTAGGGACAACTGCATATGTGACAAAGCTGTCGAGTGTCGTTTGCTGTTGGGGTCTCGCAACGGGTGTATGTGTACGAGTGAGCACTGAGGGTGTGCGAAGGGCGTTAATACAGATTAATTCTACCATGCATAAATGCAACAATCGAAGATAACATGTATTCGCTACTTAAAAAATTTCTCAGAAGAATAAATTCACAATTAATATTTAGAAAATACTGACAATACATATTACCTGTAGGGAGCTCGGGACACATTTGAACCGCGTCCTTGGTGAAGAGGCGAACATGATTTTGCTCAAGGCTTCTGTACCAGTTGAGCCTTGGGGTCCCTGTTGACTCCATGACATAGGCAGGGAACACAAAGGCCTTGGAAGCCAAGTTGGGGCTCGCACGCCTAACGAGGCCATGGTAGTCGCTGAAATGTCCACACACACGTAGGCAGGGATACGACTTCTCGTCGACAAGGTGGTAGACTTGACATTCACTCTGCACGCTAGCCTGCTTGTACCACCGAAGTCGAATCGCAACGTACTGACTGTCTCCATCCTGCTGGAGTGCTACATCGTCTCACGTGAGATTCAGCATTTCGCTGATGCGAAAACAGCCCAGGTAGCTGGCGCAGAGGAGGAAGCGGTAGAGGGATCCCAGAAAGACATGGCACGTCGAAAGTCCGTTGACCAAACATGACAGCTCGTAAACGGAGAGTGGGTGGGCTTTCTTCTCGTCGTCGATGTTTTTTTTGTTGTACTTGTGCAGACCGACAACATACTGCTTTGATTCAACGTCTCTGGCCGGATTGGGCTCCTTTTTGAGGTCTGCAAAGTACGCCACCAGGGCTGTTTTGGCGGAGTCCACAGTACGTGCAGTCCGTCCTTGACTGTAGAGGTGGTGAAAAAAGTCCGTGCATTGCGCTTGAACCAGCTGTGGAGGGGTCAATGGCTTGCATATTCTTGCAGAACTCAACAAACTGTTTTTGATATGCTTTGTAAGCGTGGATTTAGAGCGGAATGAACCCTGGTTGGTTGCCTTCGACGGAACTGTGGTTGCGCTCATGATGACGAATGAAGATTTGTTCTCTGCAATATGAAACGTCGTCTTGTATTTTTAGACAAGCTTTCCAAAATTGTCCAATCATAGGCTGTACATGTTCAATGTTTATTTTATGTTCTCAGCTGACAACTGGGTCGTCCAATCACAAACCACAACCGAAGAATTTTGTCGTTCAGCAAATCACTACTCACAGTTTGTCAAGACTGCCAATCCAATCTCCTCAAAATTTGTCAGGTTTTAGTGCTATGTCGAAATTTAAAAATACTTCAATTTTCGACATAACGTTATCATTAGAATCAGCCAAGTGTTCCGAGGCGGCGCAATTTACGGAAATGGGGCATTCTTCTCCTCACGGAGTATTAATCTGTTCGCCTTGAACATGGCCCAGTACATCTGTAAGGGTTACCAAATGTCGCCGTACAAGGTGTTGATTGTGATTGGGTGGTCGTTCAAGGTCCTCTTTGGCCTGTTGTCGGATTGCGTCCCCATCTACGGCTATCGTCGCAAGTCGTGGATTTTGATCGGGTGGACCATCAAAATGATCATTTTGAGTGTGCTGGCGTTTTCGCCGTTCGGCGGGCCGTTTTGCAACCGCGAAAAGACCAAGTATTGTGGTACGCCGTTGGAAAAGGTGCCAGAGCCCGAGCTGTAGTACTTCAACTTTTCCGCCGCCGACAACGGCACGCTGTTCATCCTTCTGTTCATGTTTATCGCTTTTGGGTACGTCTTAGCTGCTAGTGCGTCGGACGCGATGATGGTCGAGTACGCCCAGCGAGAACCCGTTGCCATCCGTGGCCGCATCCAGAAGGCGAACCCCTCAACAACTCGATGGCTAGCATCTTGGGCAACTTGATCATCCCGATGTAACAGGTTGCTCAAGATGCTAGACAATGAGTTGTTACTCTGGAATTCTGGTCATGATGGCATGATGGGAGCTGTAGTGAAATGAGCGGTGAACAGTCGCTGTGGGCACCACTGACGTGATTCTCGTCGACAAGCTTGTCGTCTTTCGAAGTCAAGTATTGCTTGAAGACGACGCAGGGACATCGTGCGCAGCCAATGGCACCACTATAAAGGCATGGCGCTGGCCGACAACGACCCCGCTGGCCACGTATGTGACGGTGGAAGTGGCGGCGCCGCGTACGGCCTGATCACGACGATCAACGACATCGCAAGCCCGTTTGAAGGTATTGACTAGAAGTAGGTCGCCTGGTTCTTCAAGGTGTCCCAGAACGACCTCAAGAGCGACAGAAACCACCGACGCGCGGGGATGACGTCACGTAAGTGTACATTTTCGTGTACGCGTGCAAGTTGGCATCGTCAGGGTAGGTTGTTTTTGCTGCGTCCCCAAAGGCAAACCCCATCTTCAGCTGCCAGCACAAGCCATGGATGTTGAGATGTTGAGCGGATGGCTCATCACGATGATCTATCTGATTATCATGACGTTTCGTCGTTGGCGAGCTGTTCTTCAACCGCGAAAAGCCTAAGTATTGTGGCACGCCGCTAGAAATGGTCCCGACGGCAGACCTCCATCACTTCAACCTGGACGCCCCCCCCAACCAAAGCACGCTGTTCATCGTGCTATCCATGTTTGCTTCGTTCGGGTACGTCATCGCCGCCTGCGCGTCGGACTCGATGCTGGTCTGTTATACCCAGCGAGAACGCATCACCATTACGCGAGGATGCCAGCGAGCGAGCGCACGACGTAGATGGCGGTCCCACGCCCAGTACGTGGCCACGTGATACCGTAACGCAAACCTTAGATGTCGATCGCCTCATTTGTGGATCAATATTGGAACCGCCAGGACAACACGAGATATGCAATGTTCATTATACGCTACTTCAAAATGCAAGACATCGTTTTCTACTTGAGGGGACACTTGCCCGTGTTGGGGTCCAACACTCCGTTGCCACCTGCGACACGGTAGCACTTGGTGGAGGGGAAGATGGACATGACGTTGCTGGACACGGAGAACGACACGCAGATGAAAAACATGGACACGAGAATGAACCCCGCCACTTTGCTCTTGCCACCGCGCGCCTTCAGGGCCTTCGCTTCTGCCTTTTGGGGAGGCAGCAAGAACAGCCAAAACAACGACGCGATCTTGGACCCGTACGAAATAAGGTACACGTACGTGACGTCCCATCGCACCTCGAGCGTGTCGGACTTGATGTCATTCTGACGTACTTTGAAGTACGAGTTGACGTACTTGTAAATGATGCTGGCAAAGGGTCCCGCGAGGTTGCTAACAGTGGTGATCAGGCCGTAGGTGGCGCCTTCATTGCCCTTGTCGGCGATTTCCACAGCCACGTATGAGGACACGATAAAGCGAATGCCAAAGGGAAATTGCTCAGCCAACGCCACTCCATTGAAGAACCACTGGTTGCGCACAACGTCCCAGATGGTCAAGAACACGACAAAGGCGTCGATGGCGTTCATCGCGAGGGTACCGGCGGCGATGGTCCAGCGCCAATTCCAGTTAAGCCCCCATTTGCCCACAATCACCAAAACAGCAGCAAAAAGCAAATTACCAATGATGTCCGAGAGGGCTTCGTTGAGAGGTTCGACCCCCGCCCAGTACGTCTGAATGGGTAACGACGCAGTGGTGTAGACGCCATTGAACACGTTGCTGAGGAATCGGAACAAACAAACTTGCCACAACACGCGACTCTTGAGAGATTCCCAAAACCTGCCCCACCATAGGGGGAAGGACACAGCCTCAGACTTCTTCTCCACGAGAACAAATATCGTCGAGAGCACCACCAGAACACACGGCGCCAAGGCAATGCCGTACGGAGCATTCGGCGACAACGCAAACGAAAACGACCCGCCGTAGTTGGGGCCGTTCAGCCCGAACGCACTCACCAAGTAAGCGAGGCTACCAGCCATCGAGCGCACGGTGTAGATGGCGGTCTGGATGCGGCCGCGGATGGCAACGGGTTCTCGCTGGGCGTACTCGACCACCATCGCGTCCGACGCACTCGCAGCTAAGACGTACCCAAACGCGATAAACATGGACAGAAGGATGAACAGCGTGCCGTTGTCGGGGGCGGAAAAGTTGAAGTACTTCAGCTCGGTCTCTGGCACCTTTTCCAACGGCGTACCACAATACTTGGTCTTTTCGCGGTTGCAAAACGGCTCGCCGAACGGCGAAAATGCCAGCACACTCAGACAGATCATCGTGATGGTCCACCCGATCAAAATCCACGACTTGCGACGATAGCCATAGATGGGGACGCAATCCGACAACAGGCCAAAGAAGACCTTGAACGACCACCCGATCACAGTCAACACCTTGTACGACGACGTTTGGTAACCCTCCAAGTTGAGGTAGATGTTGAAGATGGGATAACGGAGCGCGGGGATTATGTTGTAGATGATCCCGATGGCGCCGTACTGTATGAACAGGGCAAACGCTTCGCGGGAGAACATGTCCAGCGCACCCCCTTCAGTCAGCGCCCCCTCTTCCAGGTCCTTGGGTGATTTCGCTTCGACGTAACCATCATCGTTTTTGGCCGTGTTCGAGTGGATGTACGACACGCGTTCCTCCAAGTCCGCCGCTTCGTTGTTGCCGTGGCTTGCCATGGCAGCCGTGAAATTGAAAATGAAATGATTGTTGTGCGTCCACCAATTCCGGTGAAGGGGGATCGATTTTTGTTGAACGTCATAGGGTAAATCATTTCTTGGTAGACAGCCGTGTAATCACAAACAAGAAGGGTAGAAAATCATAAGGTTAACTTATAGGAATAGCCAAGTATGTCGCGGATATTCTCCAGAAATACAGTATACTGGGAATTCTTTCGCAAGCGTTGCATTCAACAATATCAAAGAGTTTGTATCGAATCAAAAGTAATGCAATTCAATAATATTTTAACTCTGCATGTCCCATGACAAGTTCAACAAGTCCTTGAGCCGTTTGATTCGCCAAGACACTACAAAATATGCTGTCTCAAAAGCTTAGAATTGCAAGAGGCCATACAGGACGGTCAATCCTGTGTTGCTGTTGAGGAAGAGTAGGAAGGGTGTAAATCTAATACGGATACATAATACAAAGCTAACTTCCGGTAGTACATATCTAGACTACCCTTCCGCGATACTACTGTAGTATGTGTACTAACTGTAAGACAGTACTAGTATTACAGTGCTTTGCAGAGAAACTCGGTCAGCGCAGCTCTGCATGTGTATTTGAATTTTGTATGCATAGTGATATATCATGCCAACAAATTTAAATAAAATTCATTGCGTATCACTCTGATGGAATGATGACGGCGTGAGTCACCCACCACCATACATCTGTTGCGATGGTTGGGTTTGATATACGATGAGCCAATCAGAGACAAATACGTTTTCTATTGGCTACAGAAAACAATTCGCGAATTGGCCAATCAAGTATGGAGACTCTACCTCGCCCTCGCCACAATTGGGAGTACTATAAGATTGCAAATGACACCACATTTCTATTGGTTCAGGTTTTTTCGGGTACGCCCAACTGAATCACCCCATGTGCGTCGTATGTTCTCCAAGGATTCGATATATTTCGTCACTCCCATACTATTAATAGTAGTACATCCCTCCCTGTATGCAGTACAATTCCCTCATTAATCGAGTCAGAACACCCTTTTCTGTTAGAGAACATCCCCACTGCCCTGTCAGTCAGGTAGCAGCATTCTGCTAGCTGTGTAGGAGGTTTTTGTGCATTTTAGAGGCTTTTCCTCAGGTAGACAGCGCAGACATTTGTCACAAAACATCACAGATGTCGTGGCCAATCATAGTGTTGTCTGATTGGCTGTTTTTCTCTCCCGTCAGAACTAATATACTTTCAGTTCTTCATCCGCACACGTGTCTGCTGCTTCTTCCTGGCCTCTCCACTAACCGTAGCAATGTAAATCAGTTCCACTGTTGTTTTGACCTGAAATACTGTTTCAATGAGGTATATATCGAACTTTGTATGCTCAGACCACCTCACCTCTTACTAGGCGTTAAGTGATGCAGTTAACCCCGGAGTTTTTGCATCGAATGTACTCCCTGGGGGTAGGACAGAGTCCCAGGTTACCGGGAAAGGTGTATCCGGATGTAATAATTCCCTCATTCAAACAGTATTTCGGGTAAAAAACAGTGGAACTGTTTTAATGAGGGAATTATTCCTGTATACTGATGGAATGCGACAGATGGATACGATCAGCCGAGACCAAAAACCGTTCATGCAAATTTTCTTCCCGAAACCCTGACCCCGCGTACACATACTTTGAAGTAAGCGTGTACTGTGGGTAATGCTAAATCCCCAGGACAAGAAATATGCCTCCACTTCAATAAGAGCAGGCAACACTGGTCCGAACGAAAACAGTAATACTACTGTATAGTCGTGCGACAACTTGTATGTTCCGCATAATATGCGCAAGATGTTGAGATGTATACATGCGACACTGGACATGTGGTACTGGTTAATTGAGTTTGGATTATCATTTTTAAGACATTCCTCCGCGAGGGCCGGGTGCTAATAAGCTGAAAACAGGAAAATAATGATTTTGGATTAATTGTATTGGTTAAAATGGTGGTTTCTACCAATCAGTATCGTGATACTGAAGTGGTTGGCACTGATCTCATCCAATAGGTCACCAAACCAGTTAGTCACATATTTCGGAAGAGCATGCACAACCAACCACCACCACCCATTCAAAGATCGTACACACGACAACAAAGAAGGTACGTACGTGGCTGAATTCGTCCTGGTCGAGCAATTGGTCTTGCACCAAGTCGAGCATGGGCCGCACGATCTTTTCAATGCCGATCAAGTGTTTCTTAGCTCGTGCCAGGCGCTTCATGAATGTTGCAGTGAAAGCCTCTTGTATAGTAGTATACAATAGGTCACCAAACCAGTTCGTCACATATTTCCGAAGAGCATAAATGTTTCAGTGAAAGCCTCTTGTATATCCAATATACTTTAGCTACTGACGACTTGTTCTGGTATTTCTGAAAAAATTGAGTGATTTCCCCATGAGTCTGCAATTCAGTAATATCCAAGTCATTTCCAAAATAACTCGATAGTAAGCGAAAACTGAGTAGATTGCAAGCAAGGACACAGTTTCCATAATAAAATAGTTCAGATATATTTATACTTGTTGTTTGTATTGCATACAAACTTCAAATGATTGCAAACAGCTCTGCACGGCGCTGTAGGTACCTGCGCTGGTTCGCAGCTCTCTTTGAGGTGTTCTCAGCTGCCATACTCTTGTAGCGTGCCATGACGACACGATAGTGGTCATTGTCCTCGAGGCGCAAGGGCATCAAAGTTGCGTGGAAGTTGGTAAGGGCAAACGTGAATCGCTGAATGTCATCATAGAGTTTCTCACCCCATACAAATGTTGCGTAGGACACCTTCCAAAGCGAGCACACCCGGCCAAAGAAGTTTTCGACAACGACACGGTCAGAAGAAACTTCCTTGTTCCTGTCCATGTCGAATCGGTCTAACGTGCCACTCACAGGCTACTTCTTCGGACGTATGGCACGCGCCGACGCCGCAAGGCCGATATATCCCTTGTCCACAAGGACTGCCCACGAGGTAGGATGCTCTCGGAACAGTTGCCCGTAGTCGTTGATGGTGTCGTCGTAGTCGTCCTTCGCGAGCGCTTGAGTGTGTTGGTCCAGGCGGCTTCGGAACATGGTGAGGTTAGACACCGACCATGGCTCGTGAGGACTCATGTCGACAAGCAAACCCTCAGGTGAGACGGAAGCTTCTATCTTAAAGCCGTAGAGCTTTGTTTTCCACTGAAATAGTGCTTTTGTTCACTGAAGCGGCCGGAGGGACGATGGGCCGGTTGGAACTTGACGTCCGTCGCATACAGTGCATAGGGGTAGTGAGTGAACACCTTGTCCTTGGAGCGCAGCGTCGTCATGCGGGGTAAAGACACGAAACAGGCGTACAGGAGCTTCGAGCACACGCCGACCACCTTCACGACGAGTTTCTCCAAGATTGGTGCCTTCAGGCCGAAGTCGACAGCGTGCTTTATCCAGGTTTGGTAGTGTTTCATTACCATTAAAGTAACAAAGAACGCGTCTTTGGCACTTGTTGCGGACTTCCGACCACGACCGTCATTCCAACGTGATGTCATAGCAGATTCAGCATTCCCCCAGATGACCTCGAATTCCTCCGGTGTAAAGTTTGTTAACACACGGAATCCTTCGGCGCCAGCGTCAAGGGCTTTGTCCATGATGGGGTTGTTGGTTTCGTGGAACTCGTCCTCTTCCAGGACGGCATCGCCGTATTCGTCCAGGCTTTGCTGGAGGTAGTGGTTGTCTGAGGCAGTCTGGTCCTGGAGGCGCTCGAGCATGGACGACACGTTGAGGCGCATGGTACACAGGCGATGAAAGAGTGATGAATTATGAGTTATGAGTAAAGGAATGGTTAGAAGGCACTCTTGAGGATAACTGGTTGAGCCGTCGTTGTGAATGGCGCGAATCATTTCCAGCCAACGAGAATTTGAGTCCAAGGGCGATGGAAATATACCTCTATATTTTTATATTTGATCAGTAACTTCATATTTGACAAGTAGATGAGTAAATTACGAGGTTTCTTGATCACTGCTGTAGTTGTCAATGCAAGAAGTACAGGGGGATAGCTACGTGCTTATTGGTGCTACGCTGCGCCCTTATGTAGGATTTAGATAATGAGATGTGACAACATTAGCTAGTAAAACTCTAACACGATTGCCTTCGCAAAGATATAGGGCCCACGGCTTGTTTGTTTGTTTTACGTTAGCTATGATGGAGTGATATTACACTTACTGAGCTGCTTGACTATGAAGCAACAACCCAGTAATGCCCACTGAGTAAAACTCAACCACACCATTTAACCACGAGTGAAGCCCCATGTCTAACTCTACCTGAACATCCATGAGCAAAACCCCAAAACACCACAAGTGAAAAACTGCCTCCCCTACAGTACGTAGCATTCGCCGTTGGTACGATTAACGGTGTACAAAGTTGTATGCCTTCGTGTTTCACGTTAACGATAGGATGTACTTATCGTAGCAAGCAATTAGTCCCACCCACTTACTCAGGGACGTTTTAGGTCAATAGTACCAAATTCCCTGAGTGAGTGGTTTTGACCAATTGAGTGGGTGACACACCCACTCACTCGGGGAATTGGTCACGTCGCCTTAAACTGTAAACATTCCCATATGATTTGAAGTCGAATAGGCTTCCTCCTCATTGGCCATAATTCTCTCAGGAGGCACCGTTTCATAAACACATGATTGGAAAGACACATGTCATTACACCACTTTTTTTAGTCGGATACAAGTGAAAAATTTAGACTCTTCAAATCACCCATACTATACCTTTACAGTTAATGGGGGAATTCTGAGATACCTGACAACAGCCAATCAGGACGCCCAAAGTTAGGATTTGTTGCACATAATCCAGAAAATGACATGAAATACGGGCGAAATTAACGGCATCGTATTGCACGACGCATTAGACCTCGAACCCAGAGACTGAATGGCTGACTAGACACAAAGTAGTTTTTCATATTCTCATCATTCAAATAGAGTGCATTCAAACTGACAAATACCCCATAGTTCGCCAAAAAAGAAAGATGTTTTTGTAATGTAGTGACCCTTTTCCAAAAAGAGATCGAGGTATTTCCAATGGTCAATATTGAAGAAATCCGATTTCTTACCTAATTGCATTACTTTGTAAAGTAATTCTATGATGTGTGGCGAGCTTTAACTAATAAAACTCGTTACATTTGACTAAAACTTAGACAGAATTGCACAAATTCAGTGCACACGCCTAGGTAGAACAAAATCCTAAAATGCACCCATTTTTGATTGCACCAAGTTGCCACGTTGCAAAACCCAGTACAGTAGACCTCAGTCAGTGCATGACTAGACCTCGTGACGAATGAACAAGGGGCCAGT
>NW_009798342.1:12962-18388 GCF_000520075.1 Aphanomyces astaci | reverse complement strand
ACCCCGAACACATCTTGCCTAGGTATGGCGAGTTTGTGTACAAGACGCTGCTTCGCGCCAACGCCATGCAATATCTGTTCCAATATCGCTCCCCCCAGCCCACTTGTATTTTCTGCGGTTCGAACGAGACGTACCAACACTTTTTATTCGCGTGCCGCTACGGCCTGTCGGTCTGGCACCACTTCAAGCGCATCCAACGAGCGCTGCAATGTCCGTTCCCGCGCAATGCGTTCGAGTTGTTTTTTGAGCTGCCCAAGCCCCAAGATGGTTACTACGTCCGTGGACTGTTGAAGATCTGGCCCATTGTCCGAGCCTGCGTGTACTATCAAATCTGGCTCCAACGCGCCGATCGAACGTTCCGACCCGACCTTACCCCCAAGACTCCCGTGGATACAGCGATCCATGCAGCCAACCTAATCAAGATGCACCTGCGGCTCCTACTTCGAGACTTGCCTCTCAAGAAAGGCTACTCCAAAGTGTTCAACGTTCTTCGAGCGCTGAGTGCTGACCCATGGTTGAAGCTGCATGTAATCCCTGATTCCGTCCACGCCTAGAACTCAGTCCACCCGACGGTGACAACCATACTCGAACAACTTCCCTCGCGCACTGTACCCAAACACATATTTATACAGTACGAGGCAAATTAGTTAGTTCATTAGGGCCTTTGCTCAACTAATAAGGTAATAAAACTCAATTAACCCAAGACGGCCACTCCCAACGTGGTTACGACCACGGCGGTTATTCAAACCGCGAGTCGCGTCATCAGACCGACGCGATCAACGTGACAAAAATCCATTTCGCCACGGCGATCGCAGCCACTCGCGCGATCTTCCTGATGATTCCTTCGATGATGGTTATCATTGTTTGGCTCCTCCGGAGCTCTACCCTGCCGCAGTCGCGGCACCCACCAAGATGGCCCCGGTGAAAATACCGGAGGAAACGACCATCGTAATCGTAATGGTAGCGTAAATTCCAGCGACGCTTCTCATCATCATGATCAGACTTGTTATTCAGTCTTCATGAACCGGCACATTTGCCAAAATTTCGAAATTTCGTGACAACGAATCGGCTTCAATGCCTAGACTATCTACACCTATATTAAATGAGATTCAATCGGCATCTTTGTCTAGATTAAGGACACCTCGTGAACAACAAAAACATGTCTCGTTTTCGGTACTACTGTGGTAAAACCATTGTCAAACCAACATTGTGGGCCAACATTTCAATGGGCCCATCATTCCCAGGCAGATCAACATTCCCTGGAGACCCAGGGCACCCCGGGTTCCCTGGGTATCTTGATTGCGTTTCAGCAGTGGGATCAGATGTTGGAAGCGTTGTCGATTGCGTGTGAAGGGTGGGACTTGGTGCTGGAGATGTGTTGGTTGTTCCGAGATGCTGGTCATGGGTCTACACTTTCAGCAACAATCATGCTCTGGGATCACTTCTTACAAATCAGGATTATGTTGCAATGTCCGCTGCATATGCGGGTTCATACCTTTGGGCGCCACCGTAGTCAACACGGCACCGGAAGTCTGAGTTGCTCAGTAGCCGCTCCAGATGCAAGGGATTTCGACCAATTGCGACCCGTGCTTTGGACCACCATACCTTGCCCTAGAGGCGTGACGACAGCATTGGCAAGCCTCGGCCAGATCGACAGGGGAAATTGGCTTTAGGATAGCTTTACATACTTTTATCTTACATAACATACATAATAACTGTTCACATTTTGCAGTGTATGGCTTAGACCCTGCGTAGTACAGTCCCTGAACGACCCACCCCAAGACGTCTGCTGTTGAAGTCCGTACACGCTTGTCGACCAAGTGTACGAAACCCGCATCGCCCTCCAAACTAGTACCAGCCAAGTCCTAGGTACAGATCTCAGGCCACAGATCCGTGCGAAGTTGCAACGCAGACGACCTCCGTTGCTGAACCTCGACCAACCCAAGTGTGCATCCCCTGTCTACGTGTGTGTGTGTGGTGGCTTGTTGCTGGATTTATCCACGGTGCATCACTCCATACTCCTTGCATATCCTCGGAGTCACCCTCGACTCCACCCGCGGCGAACTCGACCCGACTTCCCCGTGATCTCCGGCTACCCCGTGCCCCCACGTCTCCCAGCCTACCCAGGTCACCCCGCATTCCCCGGGTTCCCTGAGACGACTGCTCAACCCCCTGCGTTACCGACCTTCCCAGTTACCTGGGCTTTCCCCGGGTTCCCTGAGTTGCCTGTCCTCCCCGAACACCCCGAACATCTCCTTGTGTGCTCCGTCGGTGATCTTTGCCCCATTGACGTCAAGCCTCCGAAACAACCCTCGATATCTTATTATTGTGAGCCATAACGTCATCACACTACAAAAGTCCACCAACACTTCAAGTATAATTCCAAAAATACTTTCGAAAATACTAAGAGACTTTAGTCCACATATTGACTCGCTCGATACTTTTACATCGCGATCACTACTACTCATAGCTACTGGCTGGGCACTTCGTGTGTCACCGACTAGTCCTATAGTTAAACAACAATTAGACTCCTGTCCATGGACAGTCGACAGTGGTGCTCCAAAGCACTCCACGTTCAGACAAGAATGGTTCGTCACATACGAAGCCTACTCATCACTAGCTGGTGCAGCCAAAGGCCACCCACTTCACGTCGTAGGTCGCGACACAGTTACACGTTATGTCACTGGCTCCAACGACGACGCATTGGCGATATATCTGCAGGATGTGTACCACGTCCCAGAACTGCACTTCAACCTCTTTTCCGTTGGTCGAGCCCTACACGTGGGTCGACACCGAATTGTCTCCATCGATCCCAACGTGTGGACTCTAGCCACGTATGATGGCGAGTTCAAGGCAGTCTATGCGTCGCACTCAGGGTTGTACGTCATACCGACGCTACCCCACCTCGATGCTCATGGCCCGGCCACTACTGTCATTCTGACAAAGTCCAGTGCCCATGGTACCATGCAGTGGCACTACCGATTGGGCCACATCAGTCATGACATGTTGCGCATTTTGCGGCGCCATTCGAACCTCTTCGACTTTCCGATCTCACGGCAATCGATTATGTCTCATGCCTCGTGTGACACATGTCTAAGGTTGAAGTCCAAGGTACTTCCCTTTTCCAAGAATAAACTCCGACGTCGAGGACTCTCGAACGAGTGCACTCTGACATCTGGGGGCCGATCAACATCCCCTCCATCGCTGAGGATCGAAACTTCGTGACATTTATTGACGATTTTACTCGATACACCTGTGTACATCATGCTTCGTCGTGCATAGCTGTACGAAAAGTATAGTACTTTCTGCTGGGATGCACGGACGCGCTATCGCTCCGACATCCTCGAGCTATGCTATCATCACTCACCATTAAGTGAGTTAGAGGAAATTCGGGTGCTCCAAATGGACAACGCCACCGAATATGTCAAGCTCGGGAAGCGTATTCACAACGAATACGGAACCCGCTTGACCTGTACGAATGCTTACACGCCGACACAGGATCCTGTGGCCGAGCGTCGTATGGGCATGATCGTCACGATCGCTCGGTCCATGCTACTGCATGGTAACCTGCCACAGTTTCTGTGGGACGAGGCAGTATTACATGCAGTATTCATCAGGAATATCCTGCCGTTTACCACGATTAGTGGTGACACATCATATCGTCTATGGCATCAAAGCCATCCAGACTCGCTCGACTCCAAGTATTTGGATGTGTTGCCTATACCCATGCAACACACCCATCGTGCGAACAAATTGTCTCCACGAAGCATGCTGTCTTACGCTTCCTACTTGCCTTAGTGGCCATCCATGATTTGGAATGCGAACAAATGAACGTCAAAACCGCCTTTCTGAATTGCAAAATCGACTGCGTTATACGCATGGAACAGCCTCCTGGCTCCCTCATTGACCCTGCCTCAACGCGCGACTATCTCTGCCTGCTTCAAAAGGGTCTTTATGGACTGAATCAAGCCCCTAGACTTTTGTCACTTAAATGGCTTCCTTGGGCTTTGCTCGTCTTCACAAAGGCCGCTGTGTCTTCCTCAAAGCCCAAGATGATGTTTTTATCATCGTTAGTCTCTATGATGACGATCTTTTGATCATTACTTCCTACCAAGGCTCTTGCTGCCGATCTCAAGGAGTCCTATCACTACGCTTTCAGATAAAGGACTTAGGTCCTGTTCGAGATATTCTCGACTTAACCCCTAGTAAGAGGTGAGGTGGTCTGAGCATACAAAGTTCCATATAAACACTCATTGAAACAGTGTTTCGGGTCAAAACAACAGTGGAACTGTTTTAATGAGAGAATTGTACTTTTGGTTGCTGTAACATTGGAAAAGTTGAACGCAAGTTTTGCAACATAGGAATCGTTGAACACATGTTTTGACCTGTGAAAAAAGTCCAACTTCATCGGGTAATGGTGTAGTACGATTAATAGTAGGTACTGGTACAGTAAGAGCATCTCCAACGCGTGTCCCTACCCCAACTCTATACAGTACTACAGTAGTATGTCTTAAACAAACAATAATCCAAACTCAATTGACCAACTCTACACAGTTACTCAAAACTTTGGTTGTACCGTTACTTCATGGTTACAGTACGGATAATTAGCAACGATTGTGCTTGTAGCTTATCTACATGTGAAAGCATACAACCACCATTCTAGGAGGTTAGAGCCACCATTCACGACATCATGACTAGCATATACTACGTAGTAGTGTATGAAGATCGCCAGGATAGCAGCGACTGCAACCCCTACACCTCCACAGCCCTTAAGTATCCCCCCTTCCCCTCACCATATTCGACTTGTAGCATCCCCCCAGCCCAATTGCCTAGCACACTGTGTGTCTTACAACGCATACTGTGCTCACTCATGTCATTCTTGGCTCATAATGACAACCATTTATCGTCTGAATTCCAACATCCCACACATCACAGAGCACAAATACCAACAACTGACATTGCGCGAGATATTGTGAATTGTAGTTCAATTCTCTCAGGATTTGGCGATACTAGTATGAGTGGATGGGGCATGCACTTGAAAGTGCTAATTGTATATTCGAGTGAGCGTTAAGAACAATATTATCTATTTGGCTTAGGGGATGCTTGTTAGCCATATGCAGACAAGGATTGAAGTTACATAGTTAAAGCTATATATATGTGATTGAAGCTGGAAGAGCTCCAGGCTTCACATCCCTCGACTACTTCAGTGTGTCGAGGGCCAATAGCTACCTTGTTTTGATCCTACACACACTACTTGAAGGTTGCATATATTGAGAGATATGACAAACTTCAATCAGTGCAGCTAAGGTTGCACTACTTACATGTATGCATGTCATTGGCGATGATTGAGCTAAGCTCACTTCTGAATCCACCTTCCTTTGAGCCACTACCCCTACATCTGTGTGTGTTCTGTGCCTACGTCTGTT